>NC_048432.1:3255356-3455709 GCF_004353265.1 Vitis riparia | reverse complement strand
TTTATAGTAGGTTCATGGATTTGAGCAATTTAGTAGAGACTATAGTGTACTACTTCCTAATTGGAGAGATGACTGGTCTTAGTCACCGAGATGACTTTCCCATGATGAGTGCAATAATGTGTATAGTTACACATTGGACATGACCTATGGTGAATCATGACATTAATTGTTGGGTAGTCATGATTCACCATGATACTAGATTGTATAAACTCTCAACCTTGAGAAAATATTGAGTTTATGCTAAAATCAACAAGAAGCTTTTATCTATGGGTGAGATCCTAATGTGGTCATATATTCCTTACAAATTAGGTTATAGTTGATGAAGGTTGGTGGCAACAGGTATTCTTAATAGAGACAACATAATATCTTATGAGATTAAGACAACGTGTCTCTTAGGTGATCCTAAAGACATGTGATCAAGATGACTACGACCATAATAATTCCTTTAGTAGAATTTGACATATGCTCTTTGTAAGCTAAAGTATGTAAATTGATCATTAATAAGAGGATTTGTAACTCAAGGATTGGAGAGATAATTTTGAAAGGTTGCCATCACTACCTTGTTAGATTACAGACGGTGTTCATGGGGAGTTTACATGCAGTAGATAGTAGGTCATAGACCTAAACTTTTCCTTGTTGTAATTATATAGGATATTGGAGTGTAGTTGACTTTCTTTAGTAAGGTGTTAAGTTAACCTTAGAATCGGATTCAAAGCGAGCTAGTATTTTCCTATAGGTTCCAATGGTCCCTGCTCGATCTATCATTTAATGGTGTCACATATGTTTAAGGTATTTTAGGTTTGTAGTTAACAAGTGTGCATTAGGGGGAATTTAATAAAAATACAAGGTTGGACTAGATCTTGTGAATAGACTTTCTAGATTGGCCTAATTTATTAATGGATTCCAATAGGGCTAATTAATTAATTAGGATCTAAGTGAGTTAAATTAGGTAACCTAAGCCCAATTTAGGCTTAAGTCACTAAAGTTCACAAGGAAGCTTATAAATAACTATTTAAAGCTTATTGGGTTTTATGAGTAACTTAAGCTTGCCTTGGGTTTGGGTAAGTTATTATAACCTAAAAAAGTTCTTAATTGAGGGCTTAGATTAATCAATTAGCTTAGTCCAGAAATACCTTTCACCAACTGTATTGGAAATTTTGAATTACTCCATTTCATGATCTAGGATCAAATAGGGTGCATGCAACTATCTTTAGGTTTTTCTAGATCTAATGCACTAGAAAAATATGGATATAAAATCCATAAAATGTACTAGATTTATAGATTAAAACTCATACCTATGATTTCAATGTTTCTAAATTAAATCCAATCCCTAAAAGATATCAAAGATGTTTTAAAAGTCATCTATCAAACAATTTTCCACCCAATCTCTCCCTCAACAAATAGACCCTAGCACAAAAAAAAGATGAATGCTGGAATTTTCGTCAATTATTGGATCAAAACAAAATTTATAACCTAATTCACTATTCTATAGCAGCTTGTACCTGATCAAAAAGTGGTTTTAGTACAAACTATTGTAGTATAGTGGTTTTTAGGTGTCGTCCACTAGGATGGATTGTTCTCGGTAATTAAGGCTTGAATGAGATGATAAGAAATTATTGTAATCAAGTGAAAATGATTTGACAATTCATGATAAAAGTTCAAAATAACAATGATTTCAAATTTAGAGGAAAATGAAGGGTAAAAGAGAAGAAAATTAATAGAAGATGAAATTCTCGGAGGTAGGATTTTCTAGAAAAAAATTTCCACGGTGAATAGATGTTGAGATTTAATTTTCATCAAGTTAGATTGAAAACCTAAATTTTCATCTAAACCTATTTTTGATTTAGCTTTAGGTCTAGATCTAATTTTTCTTCATATTAGGTCATTTAATCCAAGAGATCAATTCAAATCATATATTCAATTCATCTTAAATTATCTTCCAATGATTCACACAATGCAACTATTCAATTTCATCAAATCTAGTTTTAAGAATTTGATGAATCTACCTAGCTTGCATTGTAGTAATCATCCAAGACAATTTGAAGAGAAAAATCTCCAAATTTCAATTAATCAATCAATTGGATCAAATTACCTTTACAATTCAAGCTCATTTCTCTAATTCACCATATATCTTGCCTCTAGATCCTCCCTCCTCCGAGAAAAATGAGATTTAGCCACTCATGCTTGGAGATTTGGTCTCATAAGACATGTTTGGCTAGCAAGAAAATGAGAGAAAAATGAAGGAAAGTAGAAAATTCCAGAGAGAGAAAATCTGGAAAATTCTACAGTTAGAAAATGTCTAAAAGTTTTTTAAAATGAGTAAATCAAGTTTCTATTTATAGGCCAAGGTCAAGTGGACACTTGGCATCATCTAAGAGGTCTTCTGGAGGTTTTTCACTAAGAAATCTAGAGTTTGTAATAAAATTCCCATTTCTAATGAGATCCAACACTTCCGCACAAGCTCCAACAATTTCGCATGACTGTGCGAAGTGGAAAATGCATCAGCACCAATTTTTCCTTCTTGGAGCATTTTGCATGACTGTGCGAAATTTTCACATGGTCATGCGAAATCAGCTTTGAGATTTCCCTTTGAGTTGCAACCAAAATTGCCTTCTGGTCCATTTCCCACGACTGTGGGTAATTTTTGCATGATCATGCGAAATGGAAATATTTAATTTTTTAACTCCTTTTTGTCATTTTTTCTATTTCTTTCCTTTGAATCCACCTTAACCATCTCGAAATCAACTCCAAATCCCAGTCCAAACCAATTGCATTACTTCTTTCATTATGCATTTGGATCATTATCAACTTTTTTTGTTCTCTTCAATTTGATGCATCTCTTTTGTCACCAATTTATCAAAATCATACCTTGAAATGACTCCAAAACTTCATAAACTTGTTAGTAACTCTTGCAAGGGGAAAAACATGTTAATTGAGTGTTTTAGGCATAATTACTACTCAAAAGATGTGAAACTCATGAGAATTATTATCTAAAATATGCTATTTTTGAGTAGTAATCATTCCCCCTAACCAACACATTACTAGTCCCTTAGCAATGGTATGACAAAAAGAAAGAAAAACAATACCAAACAAAAAAAATCATAAGTCACATAAGCAAATCATTTGAAAAAAAGTCTTTGAAATTTCCATAGCATAAATAGTTGATAAACAAGCACACCCTACTATCCATAGGTATCAACAAAATCCTAACTTATTTACTATCTCTAATAGAAAGAATATCATGCAAATCAAGGTATTAAAAACATATCCATCTTCATTTCCCAAACAATCTTTCCAAACAAGTCTTGAGTGTAATTAATCTAGCCCCCGGATATAGTACTCAAAACTAATCTTCCCCCCAACCTAGCTCAATTTATCTCAAACAAAAAAAAGAATCACTCTCTCATAGGTCAAGAACTCACCTATCTTTATTTTATTATTATTATTTTTTCAAAGGATTTATTGTAGGAGTGCAATGCCAAAGGTATCTCCAGTATATGGTCCATGTAGTGGGGATTCATCGATGACTCCTAACCATAATGCATGGGGTACCAAGTTTATAAGACAATTTAACTAGCCACTAACTCCTTGGACTTTACCCTGGACTCCTCAAATTAGGATCCAATACCTTAGCACCTACAATTGAGCTCACACTCCACCTATCCACCCATGTAACAAGCATTGAGGTTGGTGGCTCCCAACCAAAATGACTAAGGGCACCAGACATTAAAGACCTTTGGGCCATATACCCCTCGGACCTTGCTTAGGTTTCAAGGCAAGCATAACTCAACTTTTTTTTTTTTTTTTCAAATTGGGCACATTAGACTCTTTTTAAGGTGTCTCAACTCAATTCAAGAGTAATCAATGTTACAAGACAATTAAGTCCAAGTCTTAAGGTTAGACTAGTTTTTCATCTTATAACCAGGGTCTAGAGTGCACAATATGTGTCAAAGACTCAAATAGAAATGACCCTTTGGAAAATGAAGACTTCAAAGTCAAATCAACTTTAATTCACATAACAAATCTTCAAATATCAAGCAAATAAGTTATTATTCTAAATCAACTTTTTTCAAGTTAGGTTTGCTTTTTCATCAATCACAAATGCTGCAGTCATCTAAAAAAATTTCACCATATAAGTCACAAATGTGATTTATGAAAAAAAAAATTCTAGAAAAACTAACAAAACTAACAACATATTTCCTTTTCTTCATTTTTAACCCTTTCCTCAACCTGACTTGTACATTGTCCTCAATGTGTAATGAAAATATACAAAGAAATGAAGGGAAGATATCTCAATATCTCATG
The DNA here is from genome assembly GCF_004353265.1 of Vitis riparia. Taxonomy (NCBI): domain Eukaryota; kingdom Viridiplantae; phylum Streptophyta; class Magnoliopsida; order Vitales; family Vitaceae; genus Vitis; species Vitis riparia. Next base: position 3,451,404 of record NC_048432.1, on the reverse strand, counting down.
AATTTCATGTTTCAATAGTTAAAACCAAAATAAGATCACATATGAGAATTGTTGGATATGAATGACATAAGAGAAGAAAATATGAAAACAAATCTATTAAAAACCAAAAAACTATGTTAGAGACACAATGTGTATAGTAAAATCAAGGTATAGATGATGACAATGTCCAAAGAAAACATGATTTTAATGATAAGTCAATGATTCACATGGAGTTTTTAAAAATTTCACACAAGTGTGCAAACTAGACAAGAAGGTGAAGTGTGTTGCTTCAATAGAATTTTTGCATGGTCAAGTGAAAATTCGCATGATTATGCAAATTGGTCCAAAGGCTTAAAACTGCTACAATCATCCACATCAGTTTCACATAGTCATGCGAAATTTTCGCATGATCATGCGAAATGAGACAAACTCATTTTTTTGCATTTTCAAAGATATGAAAACTCCCTTGTTTTTTGCATGAATTCCCCTATTTTGCATGAACTTGCCAACTGGTGATGGGCCATTAAAACTTTTTTTTTTTTCTTACTTCATGCATTCCATCCATCTGAAAAGTCCTTCAAAACACAAATCAAAGATTTGAAATGGGTTTATTTAATGGAAACTAAAAGAAAAAGAAAAATAAAAATAATCAAAATTCAAAGGAAAGTAGAGAAATGAGAAACCATTGGGCTAGCTAGCCATTTACATGACTAAGCCCATTAACCTTTGCATCAATACTCGATTTGGATATGGCTTGCAAACAATGAATGGACCAATTCCTTGGTACTTAAGCTTTCCTGGAAAAACATGTGGCTAGAAATAGCCTTCTTTGAACTTGTTCTTTTGAATAAGTTGGTCATGTCATTCCTTAAGCTTCTTTTTCATGGTCTTTGAATTATTGTGCATACCATGCTTCATTGTTTTCACTTTCTTGAAGCCGAAAGACCATTTCATTAACTTCAAATGTTGAATTTCTTCATTGCTTCTCCAAACTTCAATCCGTTCATTGGAAATTGCTTCACCAAGTTTTGAAAAATTATCTTCAGCATTTTTTTTTCACTAGCTCTTCCATGGGCAATTCAATCAAACAAGCCACCTTAAGTTCCTCCTTCTCTTTGGTACCATGCTTCTTACATGAATGGAAAATGTTCAGCTCAATTGTCATGTTACCAAAGGTAAGTTGCATCACCCCACTTCAACAATTAATCAATGCATTTTCTGTGGCAAGAAAAGGCCGACCAAGTATAATAGGAACATGGTTGAGTCCACTAGTTCCTTGTTCCATATCAAGCACCACAAAATCGACTAGATAATAGAAATTATTGATTTGGATCAACACATCTTCAGTAATTCCTCTTGGAAACTTAACCGATCTATCTGCCAATGAAAGTGTAATGGAAGTATACTTTAGTTCTCCAAGCCCCAATTGCATATATACCGAGTAGGGAAGAAGATTCACACTTGCCCCCAAGTCTAAAAGTGCTCTTTTCACAAAAGTGTTGCCAATATTCACTGAGATAGTTGGACATCCTGGATCTATATACTTGATTAGAGTCTTGCATTGGATGATTACACTAACTTGTTCAGTTAAGAAAGCTTTCTTTTTCAAGTGCATCCCTCTCTTTATGGTACACAAATCCTTAAGAAACTTCGCATAGGCTGGAACTTATCTAATCATGTCAAGAAGTGGTATATTGACTTTGACTTGCTTGAGAACTTCAAAAATTTCTAGAGCATTATTTACCATTTTCTTGGATTGAAGAGTTTTTGGAAAAGGTGGAGATAAGAGCTTGTCTTTCTTCTTAACGTCTTCATTAACAATCTCATCTTCCTTTGATCTATTATCTCCATTCACCTTTTTCCCTTTTTCTTGTTCTTTCACATTTTCCTCTTGTTCATTCTCTTTTGGTTTTGGCATAGGTTGATCAACTTGATTACCACCTCTTAAGGTAATGATTGCTTTGACTTCATCCTCCTTATTAGAACTTTTACTTGTCTCTCCAATTTCATGGGCTCCACTTGGATTTTGTTGGGGTTGTGAAGAGAATTTTCCTTTTTTTTGCTCCGTTTGCATGCTTGTGAGTTTAGAAATAGCAAGCTGCCTATTATTAATCTTTTGTGTGAGATTGGTTAGCAAGCTATCAAATTTTTGATTGAAAGATGTATCCACATGATCTATTCTTTGATTTATTTGAGTATTGATATTCTTTTGATCACCAATAAAATCACCCAAAATTTTACTCAAGTTTACAATAGCTTGCTCAACCAAAGAAACTTGTTGTGGAGAGACCCATGAATTGTTGGCTTGAAGAAAATTTCTCTTGTCCACAATTCCATGACATGTTCGAATGATTCTCAACAAATCTTTCCCCCATAGCTGGTATTGTAGGACAATCACTCACTTCATGTTCTATAAATTGACAACTAGAACATTGGTCCATGTAAATTGAATTATCATATATTGCATTCACCTTATGAAATCCCTTAGCTTCCAGTTCCTCTAGCCTTTTTGTCAAAGCTATCATTTTAGCTTGTAGATCAACATTTTCATTCAACATATACATTCCTCTATTTGAATTGTTTTGAGACTTGGACTTGTGTAAATCCCTTTCATATGGCTCATCCCATGACCTTGATATTTCAGCCACATAATTCAAAAATTCGAAGGCTTCATCAGGACTTTTGCTCATAAAGTCACCTCCACACATGGTTTCTATCAATTGCTTCATAGTTGGCAACATGCCCTCATAGAAGTAACTTACCAACGTCCATGTGTCAAAACCATGATGAGGTCAAGCATTGACTACTTCCATATATCTTTCCCAACAAGCACAAAATTTTTCATTATCCAATGCCACAAAGTTAATATTTTTCCTTTTCAAGCCACTTGTGCGATGTGTCGGAAAAAATTTCTTCAAGAAGGTTGTTTGTAGTTCCAACCATGACCTTATGCTTTGGGGCCTCAATGAGTTAAACCACAACTTAGCCTTATCCTTCAATGTGAATGGAAAAAGCTTCAATCTCATAAACTCTATGGATGTGTTTCCCTCATGAAATGTATGACATACCTCTTCAAAATCCTTTATATGAGTATAAGGATTCTCATTATCCATTCCATGAAATTGAGGTAGAAGTGGTACCAAGTGAGGTTTTATCACAATAGGCTCATTAGGAAGAACTATACATGATCCCATGCCTATCCTTTGAGGATGCATATATTCTCTCATTGATTTAGACATGTGAGAATTGACATTGTTTAGTCCTTGTTGAGTTTGTTGATTTTCCCATTGATTTTCCATTTCCTCAACAATTGGATCACAAACCAAAGATGATTAGCAATGTAAGTCCTTTGCAATCTCTCCCTCAAATTTTATTCTCAATGTAGCATGCAATGGAGAGCCTACAAAACAAGCCAAGAAAAACCAAAAGAAACCAAGAAGAACAAAAAGAGAAATAAAAGATAAAAATGGAATAAAAAAATAATAATAAGAAAAATGGAGAATCAATAAAGAGAACTTTACCAGTCTTGTGTTGTGGATCACAAGGGCTAATCCTCACCAAAAAAATTTGCCTCAATCACCGTAGCACCATCCTCGGCAATGGCGCCATTTTTTATCCCTAGATTTTTCATTAATTATTGGATCAAAACAAAATTTATAACCTAATTCACTATTCTGTAGCAACTTATACCCGATCAAAAAGTGGTTTTTGTACAAACTACTGTAGTATAGTGGTTTTAGGTGTCATCCACTAGGATGGATTGTTCTCGGTAATTAAGGCTTGAGAAATGATTGTGATCAAGTGAAAATGATTTGACAATTCATGTAAAAGTTCAAAATAATAATGATTTCAAATTAAGAGGAAAATGAAGGGTAAAATAGAAGAAAATCAATAGGAGATGAAATTTTCGGAGTTAGGATTTTCTAGAAAAAAATTTCCATTGTGGGTAGATGTTGAGATATAATTTTCATCAAGTTAGATTGAAAACCTAAATTTTCATCTAAACCGATTTTTGATTTAGCTTTAGGTCTAGATCTAATTTCTCTTCAAATTAGGTCATTTAATCCAAGAGATCAATTCAAATCATATATTCAATTCATCTTAAACTATCTTCCAATGATTCACATAATGCAACTATTCAATCTCATCAAATCTAGCTTTAAGAATTTGATGAATCTACCTAGCTTGCGTTGTAGTAATCATCCAAGACAATTTGAAGAGAAAAATCCCCAAATTTCAATTAATCAATCAATTGGATCAAATTACCTTTGCAATTCAAGCTCATTTCTCTAATTCACCATAGATATTGCCTCTAGATCCTCCCTCCTTCGAGAAAAATGAGATTTAGCTACTCATGCTTGGATATTTTGCCTCACTAAACATGTTTGGCTAGCGAGAAAAAGAGAGAAAATGAAGGAAAGTGGAAAATTCTAGAGAAAGAGAAAATATGGAAAGTTCTACAATTAGAAAATGTCTATTTTTTTTAAAAATGAGTAAATCAAGTTTCTATTTATAGGCCAAGGTCAAGAGGACACTTGGCATCATCTAAGAGGTCTTTCGGAGGCTTCTTCACCAAGAAATCTGGAGTTTAGTAATAAAATGTCCATTTCGCACGAGATCGAGCACTTTCACACGAGCTCCATCAATTTCGCATGAGTGTGCGAAGTGGAAAATGCATCAGCACCAATTTCGCCTTCTTAGAGCATTTCGCATGACTGTGCGAAATTTTCGCATGGTCGTGCAAAATTAGCTTTGAGATTTCCCTTTGAGCTGCAGCCAAAATTGCCTTCTGGTCCATTTCAATTTTATACTCTGTGTTTTTGGGATGAATGACATGTGAAAGTTGGAATTTGCTAAAAAAATATAGATATATTTTTTTGAGTTAATGTTTGTAAGCATAATTCTCCCAAAAATCGGTCATGCTTCATCATATTGTATGCTTGTTTTTTTTATAATGTGTGGTTATTCATCTTTATATTTGTGTAATGGATTGATATCTATAAATTAAGAGTATCAATTGATAGGTAGATGAATCAATTGATTGGACATCTAAGAGTCTTATGTGTAGAAGACTAAAATTATAAATGGGGAGTTAGAAAACTTTTCATTTATATGAATAAAAGGTGTTACAATTTTTGTAATCCTATCATTATGAGATTTAATTTGTACATAAAGTTTATGAGTAATGGAGGAATATGGAAAAGTATAACCTATGCAATTATATAAATGCATTCAAGTTGGTAACCCACAATTATCCATTAATTTGTACATAATGTTTGTAAATAATGAATATAACTCCCATGTAGTCTTTGATGCATGAGAAGACTAAGAGATATAAATTTCTTTTATAAGATTAAGATCCTAAGTCATACTCTCATTCTTATGTCTTTTTGTTATTTTACTTATAACAACATATAACACACAAGTGACCCGTCTACTATATGAGAGTAGTGAGTTGAAGATCTTGAGCAAAACAATTCACAAGATGACTCAAGCTCACTTCAAAAGTATTATCAATATCATGGATGAAGGTAAAAATATGATCATTATATTATCATTGCTTTAGCATTTATATCTATTATGTTTTATGCATCCAAAATAATTGTTTTCACATAAAGTTTAGTTAACATGTACTTCTATTTTAAAATTTTAAAATTTAAAAATAAATTTGCACAAATCACTTTTAAATGTTTTTTTATAGAAAAAATTTAAAATATGAAAGAATCACATATTTTTTCAACTTTGAAAAATAGACCTAATAAACATATTTAACATTTATAGCAATTAAAAATTAATTAATAGTTTTTAAAAAAAATTAAATAAAAGCAATGGTGTATCCAAATAATACCTTATTCACCCAATTTAGTTATCATATGCCTTTAGTACCGTAGTGGCTGACTAAATTTTTTCTCAAGGTACAATAATGCTAAAAGATCTTTAACCAAAACATGGACTTCCCTCTTATTTCTTCCTACCACTTTAATTTCACCCAACTTCACCTATAGAAGCTCATTCATGTCTTATCTTGAATCAAGGATAACTTGTTTGCCTAGTTTGAACCTCATGTTGCTCAAGTCCCAAAAGGAATAAAATTTCATTCAGAATATAATTATGCACAAAATCCTCAATAGGGTTAGAGTTTGCTCCTTCATTAATTATTTATAATGGTTTAGGGTCAGAATAACATACTTGATTATGTTAAAGTATCCTCAACTTTGTTAGCAAACACATATGGCTGAAAGCGAAGAATGATCAAGAGTCCAAGTACTAACAAAGGGCACTTATGAACCATAGGTTGAGGAAAGTGGCTTGAGCCCAAGCTTGGGGCTTAGGTTATTTTTTGTTTATGCAATACTTAAATCCAAACTTAAGGGTGACATTAGAAACATATTTCAATCTCATATTTTGTCCTCTTAACTAATTGCACTCGACATGGAACTTGTTTATGCATTTTGGGAATCACATGCATTTTAGTCCCAAAATAATGCAACTTTTTTTTCCACCTAATTAAGTTCAAAATTAAGGGGGTGTTTGGTAAAACTTAATACCTTTTACTAATGACTTAAATTGACTTTAAGTTAAATTATATTTAAGTTGCTAACTTAAAACTTATTATTTAACACTACAAGAAAAATGGGAAACAATGACGTTTTTTAAGCGTCAAGAAAGGTAACAGATGACGCTTCTCTAAAGCGTCCTTTCCGCCTCTGTCATTGTATGTCTTAGGCAACAATGACACTTTCAGGAAACGCCATCTTTGGCTGAAAAAAGCCCACCAAAATAAAGGTTCTGTTTTTGGCTGAAAGATGACTTTACAAAACTCTAAATCCGATCTTCACCATTCAAATTTAAGATTAATGACTTATGAACCTCTCCTCCAAATTTCAGCTCAATCAGACCATGAACAAAGCGACATCGGACCTTTGATGAAATCTGGGCATGATGTAAAAAACCGTTGTTTTTCTCTCTTCTCCTCTTTCTCTCTAATGACTGTCCGAAACTCCAAATCCGATCTCCACCGTTAATATTGAAGATACATGAGCCACGAACCTCTCCTTCAAATTTCAACTCGATCGGACCACGGACGAAGCGGGATTGGACATTTGATGAAATCTGGGCATGATGAGAAAAACCTGCATTTTTCTCTCTTCTCCTCTTTCTTTATAATGACTTTCCAAAACTCCAAATCCGATCTTCACCGTCCAGATTGAAGATAAATGAGTCACGAAACTCTCCTCCAAATTTCAGCTCAATCGGACCACAGGCGAAGTGGGATCGGACCTTTGATGAAATTTGGATGAGAAAAACTTGCGTTTTTCTCTCTTCTCTTCTTTCTCACTAAAAACGGTGGCTCTCTCCCTTCTTTCTTGTCTTCCAAAAGTTAGGGTTTTCAATGGAGACTTTATAACAAAAACTAAAATACCATGCATGTCCTTTTTCAATAAATTAAAAATAGTATTCTTTATTTCATCTTTCAATAATAATTTTATATATTGAACTCATAATGAATTTATATTGTTATTTATTTGATATTTTAGTTTGATGTTGGTTTAATTTGAATATTGATATTTAAAAAAAAAAAAAAACTAATTTAATAGAATGAGCTTAATAGATTGTATTGATACAAACTATAAAAAAATAATTTATTAGGATTTTATTTTATTTATATCCATTTTTTAAAAAAACCTTAATGTAGCAACTTTATGTCATTAATATTAATGTCAATTTACCATAATTAATTTATAGAATAAAATTCTAATATCAAAATTTGTATAAGTTAACTTAAAAACAAAAATTTTAAAAGTCAATACAACTATGACACTTATTAGGAGCGTCATTACATACCCATCAAATAATGATGCTTATAATAAGTATCAAGGTAAATAATAAAACTATGATGCTTCTTATAAGCGTCATTATATACACAGTTATAAGGAAAAAAGATGACATCAAATAATGACACTTATAATAAGTATCAAGATAAATAATACAACTATGACACTTCTTATAAGCGTTATTGTATACTCTCAATAATGACGCTTTTAGAAAGCGTCATAAAATAAAGCGTCATTAATTTCAATTTTTGTAGTAGTGTAATTCTTATTTTAAGTATTAAGGTTGTTTAATAAAATTAAATTAAAACATATTTTAAATCATCAAATTGATATATTATCCTCATAAATTATAACTAGAGTATAAGGGGTTGAGTAACAATGGAGGTCGTGGAGTAGCAAAGAAAATCGTGGAGGTAACTAGGATAAATGAGAATAAAAAAGTAAAATGAAAATATAAATTTTAAAATAAGTTAATGGGTTTTACTTTTTCTTAAAATTATTTTTGATTTTAAGTTATACCATTAAATTATTTTAATAAACATAATTTACTTAATAACTTAAATTAAATTATTAAGTCGTTAATTTACCAAACACCTACTAATTTTCAAATTCTAAGTTTAGCTTTGCTTTGCAGTGAATGCATTTAGGATTATCAAAGAGGTCATCAAGGGTTTCAAACATATTTTATTGCTCAACTTCTCTAAGAGGGACTTCAGAAGAGAAGATTCCATAATTCTAGTTTTGTATTCGATTGTATGTATCCTACCACATGGAAACATATTTTATTATTAAGTTCATGTGAATTACGTATGGAATTCCAATTGATATAAACATAAAATTAATTGAATTATGTGACATTTTTTTACGCGTAATAAAACATATAGAGTTGGAAGATATCTCAAGATTCTGATTTTATATCTGGCCCTCAAAATTCTATTTCACTGTCAGGTTGTGGACGTTCCACCCAGCTGGAGCAGATCCCTTGGCATGCTGATATGCCAACTATTGAAAAGTCTGCACCCATTTTCTATATTCACGAGCTTTTCTCCTGTTCGAATTAGTTTTGAAGTTATCTACAGACATGACTTGTACAAATTGAAAATGACTTCAATCACGTGTAAAAAATAATAAGAGATAAGTTTTAATTAGGGCAGCGAAAAGTAATCCCTTCAATTTTATTATTATTATTATTATTATTATTATTATTATTACCTTATAAAAAGAATTTACCCAATCAAAAGTGATCGCATAGTCAAAATAGATTTTATTTTTGCTTATCTTACAATAATATAAAAATATATATATACTTTCAATCAATGTCTCATATTTCTAACACGCACGCGCTCTAGTGTTTGATCAAAAAGGGCATAAACAAATATATGAAAAAAGTAATCAACAAGCACAGGATTCTTTTTGAATAAAAAAGACCCACTTCCACGCGGCTGAAACTTTCTATATGACTTTAAAGAAAAAAAGGTCATAAATAGATAGCTGAGAACAAGTTCTAACTCTAAACCTTTTGTACTGCCTCTACGAAGGAACACAAAATTGAGAGATTCAAAGGCAGCTATGGTATAAATATTGTTTCATAAATTACTTTTCAAATTTAATTTGATAGCAAAAATTTAAAATATAAAAGTATCAAAAATTTGTTTCATTCCCAAAATTTTGGCAAATAAAATTTTAAAGTAATAAATTAACACCATGAATCCTTTCACATCTTATTCTCATTTCTATCAAAGCAATGATAGTAATTATCTTATCTATAAATTTTAAATGAAGTAAGATCATTGAATTTTTATTTTCTTTTAACTTCTTGTTATGTAATTATCAAACATATTTTTTTTAAGACAAGAAAAAAATTAGACGGAACAAATATATTTGATATTTATAACAATTGAAAACATAATTCGTATTTTCCATTTTTAAAATAGGTGTATCAAAATAATAACTCATTTGCTCAATTAATTATCACATTTCCTAAGTACAAAAGTAGGCAAGTAAATTTTTGCTCAAGTTACAATAGTGCTCAAAATCCTTATCCAAGACTTAGATCCTATTTTACAATTGTTTTTTAAAACTGTTTTTTTTTTCTTTTGTAGAACAAAAAAACAAGAAAATGTGTTTGAGAATTGGAAAATAAGGTGTTAAAAAAAAAACATATGTTAGTTGTTTTTAGTTTTTCTTCATTAGTTTTTTTGAAGGTTGTTTTTAAAAAATAATTATACAAATATGAAGAATTATTAAAAATATAATATTATAGACAAAAGTTATTTTAAAATTATATGCACGAGTTTTGGAAGGTCTTGCAAAATAAGCAAAACTATAGGAAAAATATGAAATAAAAATTTGTATTAAAATCATCGGGGCACACAATATTTGTGGAAAAATATTCTTTGCCGAAGAATATTTTTTAAAGATCAATTGAAAGCCTAAAGCAGCTTGTTCCCAAATGAATTTATTGAATGGTGAAGAACACGTGTGTTGCGATTTTTTGGATTTGTAGGGGGTATTTTATAAAGCTTTTTTCTCTTTGTGAAACTTCTTTTTATATGTCAAATTGTTTTATTTTTTTTATCATTTTCATTTGAAGGAAGTTGCAAATATTTATAGATAAAATAAAAAAATAAATTTAGAATTTCTAAGATTTGATTACTTAATTAAAAAAATCGGTTTCTTGATTTTAGCAACTTGTCTTATTTATTAAGGAAGTTTGCTAACAAGAGAATATTTACTTCTCATTTTCTTTTGACTTCAACCGGAAGACTTGTTTCATTTGTTTACAAAATTTTCCAACAAGAAAATATTTATTTCTAATTCTCTTTTGATTTCAATTGTTTGATTTGATTTGATTTTGCAAGACTTTATTTTATAGCCTTCCAAATTTCGCTACATGTCATTTTTTGAATTGAATGCCACATGTTCAATATATATGACTCATCACTTATTAAGCCCAAATTTTGTTGAGCTAAGAGTTACAATTTTGAAGACTAATTTGGTAGTATTTTAATCCACTAAAATTTTTTATGCCTACAAATGCCCTATCTTCAAGACAGATCACACATGCATTGTCATGTATAAGAGGTGAGTCTTGAAGTTAGCCTTTTGAATCTTCAATATCCTTCTTTGATTTTTTTTTTTCGAAGAAATATTTTAATAGGAAATTTCCTATTCAAAATACTTTTCTTCAACTTTTTCCAAACACTGCTTTATTTATTTATTTTTTTTCTACCTCGTATCAAAGAAAAACCTTGTGTTAATGGGAAAGCTTCTTATTTGAACATCTATTTTCTTTTCTCATGGTATTTTCACTTCCAATTTGTCATCCTACAAGAAGTCCTTCACCCTAGCTTGTTCAATTACATCTTAGACTTGGTCACATGCCTTTAACTTGTAATTCTTCCTCCACTTATTTTTATTTTTTATTATTTGTTTAAAAAATAGTACAATATATTTGAGCAAGACCATAAGCAAGAGAAGAGAGGTGGTGAATGGAGCACCAACTAACCTTAGGGCAAGATCTTGAGCAAAAGAAGTAAGGTGGAGCGTAGAGCACAAACTTCTCTAGAGCATGGTAGGCATACCGTCATGGAGTTGTCTTTTGCATGGAGCATGGTAGGGCATTATATATATGATAGGGTGGGCCATCATGTAACAATGAAGAACAACAATCCATGGTGTACAATTGGGAACAAAAATTCATGCTATCAAGCTTCAACCTTTTTTTGTTTTCTATATTTTTTTTTGTTTTTTTTTTAATCCCGATCTCCACCCCCGACTCTAATTTTTTTTTTTTCAAGTTTCTAGATTCCTTTTGATTCTTTCTCATTTTATTTTTTTCAACTTTTTCCTCCCTTTTTAACCATTGTTTTTAAGGAAGAAATAGATTCACCATCCCTTACCACGAGGTCAATCTCCATCGCTTGCAAAGACAAATTTGCTTTTTGGTGTTTTTTTTTCTTCAAAAATTATCTTAACATTTTAAGATATATATATATTATATATTTATATATATATATTTAACAAACTTAAATATCCATAATAAAATAAATATTTAAGGCTCTTGACTTATTTAAATTGGCTTGACTTGGATACTTAGTGGAACCATACTTAACACCCATGTAGATGAGCTATAATCTTGATGGCAGGTTGTGTTGTATTTTTGACACTTAATGTGGCTTAAGAGTTAAAGTCTTCACTCATGCAAATTAGCTTGGTTTGGATGCACAATGGTCTCTAACTTCTTAATGTTAATTAAACTTGGAACCATATTTAACACCCATGTAGACAAGTCATAATCATGACATAGAGCACTATTTTATTTTAACTCTTAATGCGACTTAAATATTAAAGTCTTCACTCATACAAATTAACTTGGGTTAGATGCACAATGGTGTTCAACTTGGTAATAGTTAATTAAAATTGAAACATTTAACACCCATGTAAACAAGTCATAACTTTGACATGGAACAGTGTTGTATTTTTAGCTTAATGTCGCATAAGTGTTAAAGTCTTCATTGATGTAAATTAGCTTGGCTTAGATGCACAGTAGCATTCAAATTTTTAACACTTAATTTAAATTCAGACCATATTGAAAACCCATGTGGACAAGACATAATGAGAAAATAAAGGGCTAATCTAAATAGATAAAAATACCCAATAGGGAAGGAGGGGGGTGAATTGGAGTTTAAAAAAAAAAAAATTAAACACAATAAAATTAAGTACAAGAAGCACAAATATAAAGAGATAAGTTATAGAAAGCAGACTCAGATTTATAGTGGTTCGACACTTCCTTGCCTACATCCACTCTCCTCAAGCTCCTAACCGAGTGAGGGTTCCACATATACTTGAAGCTTCAACCAAGCTTCTAATCACTTTTTACGCTTGGATTTTGGCTCCAATGGGCTCTTACACATTCTCTTCAAGTCTCTATCACTTGAAGGTTTTAACACTCAATTAACAAGTTTGAAACTCTCAACCTAGCTCAACAATGGCTTAAATACAACTCAAGGCTAGGATGAATCACAAAGGTGCATTAAAGAATATGCAAATGAAGATTTAATGCACTAAGAAAAGAATGAGAGCTTTTATGGCAAGAACAAGTAGGTAAACAAATCAATGCAAGTGTTCTCTTACTCATAAATGAAGTGGAACTCTCAATTTATAGATTTCTAATCTCGGAAGCTAAAAAACCAAAAAGTAACCTCGATCGTCGAGTTGGGGGTCGATAGGTTCACTAGCCGTTAGAGCATTAAATGTGTGGCAGGTGATCGTTACCCTCGACCGGACCTCGACTGGGAAGGCAAATCTCTCGACTGGGAAAGAAAGGCTATTGGAAGAGAGAGAATGTTTTTTGCATCTTTTGACCGGACCTCAACCGGGAATGAGCAACCGATCGACCAGTACCCTAGCCGGTTGAGCCGGTTGGCCAGTGCCTCGACTGGTTCACCATTTTTTGCCCAAAAACCTATCTTTTTCTGGTCTTTTTTTGCTTTTAACACTTAAACAAGGTCTTTAGGTAAAATAATATGTCAATTTTGAAACGTTTTGCCTAAGGTTCATTTGATAGAACTCGGATTTTGATGGAAATGTGACTTTAATGCATAAACCGAGTTTTCAAAGGTGCATGAAATGATATGAAAATCCTAAGTACACCCATGCATTCATTTTACATAGTTTTCTATGATTAAAAAGTCTATCAAAAGTCTTGATCTTGCATCCATTAGGTCATTTGATGAATTTCCAAATTAATATATGAAATTCTTTATAATTCAAACCAATTAGTAACTTAACCATGGTTTGTTATCATCAAAACATGATTAGGAGAACCCTTGGGCTAACACATAACATTGTAGCAATGTTACATTTTTGACACTTAATGCAGTTTAAGTTCTGAAATCTTCATTTCTATGAATTGGTTCACCTTGGATGCATAGTGGTGTCTAAATTATAATACTTAATTAAAATTGAAACCATATTTAACACTCATGTAGACAAGTCATAACTTTGACATGGAGTGGCACTGCATTTTCGACACTTAATGCGACTTAGGTGCTAAAGTTCTCACTCATGAGAATTGGTATGGGTTGGATGCATTATGGTGTTCAACTTTTTAACACTTAATTAAAATTGGAACCATATTTAACACTATCTAGATAAGTCATAACCTTGACGTGAAGCGATATTGTATTTTCAACACTTAATGCAACTTAGGTGCTAAAGTCTTCACCCATGCAAATTAGTTCATCTTGGATGTACAATGGTGTCCCATTTTTTAACATATAATTAAAATTGGAACCATATTTGACACTCATGTAGACAAGTCTATTCCCAAATTTTTTAAAATAAATTTTTAAATGATAAATTAATGCCCATGACTGTTTTCACATCTTATTCTCATTTCTATCAATGCAATAATTGTAATCATCTTATCTATTAGCATGGCCTAGAGCCATAGAGCTTCCTTTTCTTTAGTCCTAGAGCCATTTTAGCTAAGAGTAGTCTTTCCTTAGCTTTTCCGGTCCAAAGCTTCCATTTCTTTAGGCCTAGAGGCATTTTCAGTCCAGAGCTGCTATTTCTTTCGACTTATAACAATTTTCAGCCTGAAGCTGCCTTTCTTTAGCATTTTCGGCCTAAAGCTACCTTTCCTTGGCATATCAACCCAAAGCTTCTATTTCTTTAGGCCTGGAGCCATTTCAACATACAACATTGGTTTCTTTGGCCGGGCCTTGAGCCCTTTTCAACCCAAAACTATCATTTCTTTTAAATAACCTCTCTTTTAAAAAACTTAAATTAGTCTTTCCAATAAAAAAATTTAAGGCTTTTGATTACTACTCAAAAAGTGCTCTTTTGTAGCTTGTTATAAACTCTTTTAAATACTTTTGAGTAGTATTTATTACTTTTTAACTCAATTGGCACATTAAGGACCCTTGCAAGTGTTACTAATAAGTTTTTGGCAAGTTTTGATGTTTTTGATAGCTTATTTATCATTAAAACAAGGCAAGAATGAGGAAGAACTTGGTATAATCCATGGCAAAGCAATATTGAAGCTAAATTACATGAAGAATCCAAGTTTTGGAGAGCTTCAAAGTCTTTGCCAAATCAATCAAGTGTGCAAGGAAGAGAATCAGATAAGGAATCTAACATTGAAGAATTTCGCAACTCCTTGCGAAATTTTCGCAAGCCAGAAGAAAATTTCTCAACTCCTTTTCAGCCTTGCAAAATTTTTGCAAGTCCATCTACCCCTTGCAAAATTTTCGCAACTCCATTTCTAACTTGCGAAATCTCCATGTAATCTTAAGATATTTTTGCACCGACTCAGTTAGATTTTTACTTCAAGATATTTTGTGTAATTATCTATTCTCTCCTTGTAATCAACTAAAGATCTTTTTAGATATTTAGGATATCTAATTGAGGGGTTAAAAATATCTCTCTTTATATATCTTAACATATCTCTTTTTGTAATATCCATCTTAGAATCTCGGAAGCCATTCTTGGGGATCACTTGTACATTTTTTATTTATAGAGTTTTGCTCTACCTTACCTACTCACTTTGATTGTACTTTCTTTCTAGCCAAACAATCTCGGAGGATGTTTTCTCAGAGGATGAGTGGCTAGGCTTTTTGTTTCTTGGACTGAAGGAAGCTAGGTAAGGGACCCGGATACAAAAGTGGGAATTTTCCTTGTTTCAGTTTTTAATGAAGAGGAAGTTGTGACCTGGTAATGGTTTTTATATTTTTAGTTAACTTAAAATCCCTTATAATCACCTGGGCCAACACTTGGTAAACTTTTCGGACTCAATTCATATGGATCCATTAGCTATCTCTTGTGAGCCTCTAGGAGGTGGTTTAAAGGTAGGTTTACCTAGAATAGCCAGCACTTCGTAAGCTTTTGAACTCCCTGGATACATCCATTAGTTATCTCATGCGAGCTTTTAAAGGGTAATCCAAGGTTAAGGATCACCTTGAATGGCAAATGCTAGGTGAGAGGTACGAGCCATTACAAGATGCATTAATGAGAGGGATTTAGCGTTGAAACCATTAATGGGAAGCAACTGTAACACACCGGTTGGGAGGATAACTATAGGTTAAATCCCCAATGCGAGGAAAAGATTCAAAATCTCCCCTTTTGTATAAGTAACCTGAACCTAGTGACCTGAAACTCCAAGAAACCTTTTCTTTATAATTAATATCAATTACTATTTTTGGTTAGCTTAAAACCAAACCTTTTTCAACCATCATTATGTTTTCTTTTAAAGACAACTTATAAAAGAAAAGGCAGCAATCCAATTCTTTAAATTAATATCTGAAAACCCATCCCTGTGGATGATCTTAGAACCATATGCTATGCTAGCTATGCTACCCTAGTATATGGTGAATTAGGTTTATAAATTTTGTTGATAACTCCTGTCTGAGGACTAAATCAAAGGTACACCAATTGGGGATGAATCAAATGGCGTCGTTGCCGAGGATGGTGCCACTTCACAATGATATGATATTTTCATAACATTTGTGATCTTCATCACAAGTTTGGTGATTTTTCTTTCCTTTTACTAACTCTTTATTTGTTTCTTTTTATTTATGTTTTTCATTTATCCTTTGATTAGCTTCTAGTTAACCTTAATTTTTTCTTTCTTTTAGAATTGTTTTTCTTTTGTTCTCCTTGTTTTTGTTTTTTTTTTTTTTTTTTTTTTCAGATATTGCTAGTTGTGCATGCCATATTGGATACGAGACAGTGAGGGAAGACTTGTGAAAATAAAAAATCCTCATGAAACAGAGTTGGAATTGGAAGTGAAAGTCATGGAAGCTATACCTGAAGATCAGCATAGTCAACATGCTCCAGAAGAGAATATCAACACATACCGATCCATGAGGGACCACATGCATCCACCTCGTATGAGTGCACCGTCATGTATAGTGCCACCTACAGAGCAGCTAGTGATCCGACCACATATTGTGCCACTTCTACCTACTTTTCATGGGATGGAAAGAGAGAATCCCTACCAGCATATCAAGGAATTTGAGGACGTTTATAATACTTTCGAGAAGGAGGAGCTTCAATTGACTTGATGAGGCTTAAGCTATTTCCTTTCACTTTAAAGGTCAAGGCCAAGGTCTGGCTTAATTCTTTAAGACCAAGGAGCATCTGATCTTGGATTGATTTGCAAGCTGAATTCCTCAAGAAATTTTTCCCTACTCACAGGACCAATGCCTTGAAAAGGCAAATTTCAAACTTCTCAGCTAAAGAGAATGAGAAATTCTATGAGTGTTGGGAGAGATACATGGAAGCTATCAATGCTTGTCCTCACCATGGCTTTGATACATGGCTATTGGTGAGCTATTTTTACGACGGTATGTCTTCCTCAATGAAGCAACTCTTAGAAACGATGTGTGGAGGAGACTTCATGAGTAAGAATCCGGAGGAAGCCATGGATTTCTTGAGTTATGTAGCTGAAGTTTCAAGATGATGGGATGAGCCGAATGCCAGAGAAGTGGGAAGGATGAAGTCTCAACCAAATGCTTCTAATGCCAAGGCTGGGATGTATACTTTGAATGAAGATACCGATATGAAAGCGAAATTTGTAGCTATGGCAAGAAGATTAGTGGAGCTTGAAGTGAAGAAGATACAAGAAGTGCAAGCCATTTCAGAAACACTAGTGCAAACTATGCCATGTTCAATTTGTCAATCTTTTGAGCACTTGGTGAAAGAGTGTCCTACGATGCCATTGTGAGAGAAATGTTTGGGGATCAAGCAAATGTTATTGGAGAATTTAAGCCCAATAACAATGCTTCATATGGCAACACCTACAATTCAAATTAGAGGAACCATCTGAATTTCTCTTGGAAGCTAAGGGCACCTCAGTACACGCAACCTGGCTAAGCACCCCCGCAAGCCTCAAGTCTTGAACAAGCCATTGTGAATCTTAGCAAGGTTGTGGGAGACTTTGTTGGAGACCAGAAATCCATCAATGCTTAGCATAGGCAAGAAATTGCCAATCTAGACAGAAGGATGGATGGGAGGCAAAATGATCTATCTTAGAAGATAGATAATCTCCAGTATCAAATCTCAAGGCTCACCAATCTCAACACAGTGCAAGAAAAAGGAAAATTTCCTTCTCAACCTCATCAAAATCCCAAGGGTATCCATGAAGTGGACACTCAGGAGGGAGAATCTTCACAGGTGAGGGAAGTCAAAGCAGTGATCACTCTAAGGAGTGGTAAAGAGGTTGATTTGCCTACACCCAAGCCAGAGCAAGAACCAGAGAGTGAAGCAGAGAAAGAGAAGAGAAAGGAAATCAAAGGAAAGAGGAAAGTGAACAGTACAAAGAAGGAGGACCTAGAAGCTAATGTGAATGAAAAACTGGAGAGGACCATCAACTAAGAAGAAATGATAAAGAAGCACATGCCTCCACCATTCCCACAAGCTTTGCGTAGAAAAATGGGAATCAACAACGCATCATAAATTCTTGAAGTGTTGAGGCAAGTGAAAGTTAATATCCCTTTGCTAGACATGATCAAACAAGTTCCGACTTATGCAAAATTCCTAAAGGACTTATGCACTATAAAAAAAGGGTTGAATGTGAGTAAGAAGGCCTTCTTAACTGAGCAAGTAAGTTCCATTATACAGTGCAAGTCTCCAATGAAATACAAAGATCCGAGCTATCCTACCATCTCAGTGATGATTGGAGAGACGTGTGTGGAGAAAGCCTTGTTGCACTTGGGAGCAAGTGTGAATTTGCTACCCTATTATGTCTATAAGCAATTGAGACTTGGAGAGTTGAAGCCAACATCAATCACTCTATCTCTAGCAGATAGATCTGTGAAAATTCCAAGAGGTATGATTGAAGATGTCCTAATTCAAGTTGACAAATTCTACTACCCAGTGGATTTTGTTGTTCTTGATATGAACCCGGTTGCCAAAGGAACTAACTGTTTTCCTATCATACTTGGAAGACCATTCCTAGCTACATCAAATGTTATCATCAATTGTAGGAATGGAGTCATGCAGCTTACATTTGGCAACATGACGTTGGAGCTCAATATCTTCTATATGTGCAATAAACAATTCCATCCAGGATAAGAAGAAGGACCAGAAGAGGTGTGCATGATTGACAACTTAGTGGAGGAGCATTGTGATCAGAAGATGCTAGAAGATTTGAACAAGAGTTTTGGGGATCTTGATGAAGGGTTACCTAAACCCTTAGATTTGCTTGCTACTTTGCCTTCTTTGAAATTGAGGGAAGAAATTCTCTCTTTATTCAATGAGGAGGAAACACAAGAAGCCGTTAAGGAGGAGCCCCCAAAGCTTATTCTGAAGCCATGACCCACGGAGTTGAAGTATGCCTACCTGGAGGAGAACAAGCAGAGCCCTATTGTTATTTCTTCATCTCTTATTTCTACTCAGAAGGATCGTCTACTTGAAATCCTCAGGAGATGCAAGAAGGTGATAGGGTGGAAAATTTCTGATTTGACAGGGATCAGCCCTTTAGTTTGTACTCATCATATATACATGGAAGAAGAAGCTAAGCCAGTTCGTCAACCCCAGAGAAAGTTGAACCCTCACATGCAAGAGGTGGTGCGAGCTGAAGTGCTTAAGCTACTTCAAGCTGGTATTATCTATCCCATATCAGATAGCCCATGGGTGAGTCCTACGCAAGTCGTGCCAAAGAAATTAGGGATCACAATGGTGCAAAAGGATAAGGGAGAAGAAGTTTCTACATGTCTCACTTTAGGTTGGAGGGTGTGTATTGATTGCAGAAAGTTAAATGTTGTAACAAGGAATGACCATTTCTCGTTGTCGTTTATTGATCAAGTGCTTGAGAGGGTCTCAGGCCATCCATTCTACTGTTTCTTGGATGGCTACTCTGGGTATTTTCAAATAGAAATTGTTGTTGAAGATCAGGAGAAGACCACTTTCACTTGTCCATTCGGAACTTATGCATACAGAAGAATGTCTTTCGGCTTATGCAATGCACCGAGCAACATTCCAAAGATGCATGTTAAGCATTTTCAGTGATATGGTGGAGCGTATTATGGAAGTCTTTATGGACGATATCACCGTATATGGGAGTGCGTTTGACGAATGCTTAGTTAAATTGGAAGTTGTGCTGAACCGATGCATTGAGAAAGACTTGGTGCTCAATTGGGAGAAATGCCATTTCATGGTACCCCAAGGGATTGTCCTTGGGCATATTATCTCCAGCCAAGGCATTGAAGTGAACAAAGCAAAAGTTGAACTGATTGTCAAGTTGCCATCGCCAACAACTGTCAAAGGAGTAAGGCAATTCCTTGGCCACGCTGGGTTCTATAGGAGGTTTATCAAAGATTTCTCTAAACTTGCAAGACCTCTTTGTGAGCTATTGGTAAAGGATGCTAAATTTGTATGGGATGATTGATGTCAGCGGAGTTTTGAAGAATTGAAGTTATTGCTGACAACCGCTCCAATAGTGAGATCTCCCAATTGGCAATTACCCTTTGAAGTGATGTGCGATGCCAGTGACTTTGCTATAGGAGCTGTTCTTGGGCAAAGAGAAGATGGAAAGCCCTATGTGATCTACTATGCAAGCAAAATGTTGAATAAAGCGCAAAGAAACTACACAACCACAGAGAAAGAATTGTTGGTTGTAGTTTTTGCCTTAGACAAATTCCGCGCTTACTTAGTAGGGTCTTTCATTGTGGTTTTTACTAACCACTCGGCCTTGAAATATTTGTTGACTAAACAAGATGCAAAAGCAAGGCTAATTAGATGGATTCTCTTGCTTCAAGAATTCAATCTTCAGATCAAAGACAAGAAAGGAATGGAGAATGTGGTAGCCGACCATCTATCAAGGCTAACCATCGCACATAATTCCCATAGTTTGCCAGTTAATGATGATTTTCCAGAGGAGTCACTCATATTGATAGAAACCGCTTCTTGGTATGTATAGCTAACTATTTAGTTACCGGAGAAGTTCCAAGTGAGTGGAAAACACAAGATAAGAAGCACTTCTTTGTAAAAATTCATGCCTACTATTAGGAAGAGCCATTTCTATTCAAATATTGTGCGGATCAAATAATACGGAAGTGCGTCCTTGAGCAAGAGCAACAGGGGATCCTCAGTCATTGCCACGAAAGCGCATGCGAAGACCACTTTGCTTCTCAGAAGACAACTATGAAGGTGTTGCAATTGGGTTTTTGCTGGTCATCACTTTTCAAAGACGCCCTCACCATGTGTAGGAGCTGTGACAGATGCTAGAGGCTTGGGAAATTAACACATAAGAACATGATGCCTTTAAACCCCATTTTAATAGGTGATCTTTTTTATGTCTGGGGAATTGACTTCACGGGACCATTTCCTATGTCCTTTGGCTATTCCTACATATTGGTGGGAGTGGATTATGTTTCTAAATGGGTTGAAACAATCTCGTGCAAGTGAAATGATCACAGATTTGTTCTCAAATTTCTCAAAGAGAACATCTTCTCCACATTTGGAGCACCCAAAGCCATAATCAGTGATGGGGGTACTCATTTTTGTAACAAGCCATTCGAAACTCACTTAGCTAAGTATGGGATGAAGCATAAGGTAACTACACCTTACCACCCTCAGACTTATGGGCAAGTCGAGTTAGCCAACCGGGAGATCAAGAACATACTGATGAAGGTGGTGAATACGAGCAGAAGAGATTGGTCTGTTAAGCTTCATGATTCACTATGGGCTTACAGAACAGCTTACAAGACCATTCTTGGAATGTCTCCTTATCGCCTAGTCTATGGCAAAGCATGCCATTTCCTCGTTGAAGTGCAATACAAAGCTTGGTGGGTAATCAAGACACTCAACATGGACTTGAACAGAGCTGGCATGAAAAGATTTCTAGACCTTAATGAGATGGAGGAATTGAGAAATGACGCTTACATTAATTCAAACATTGCAAAACAGAGATTGAAAAGGTGGCATGATCAGTTAGTCTCCCGCAAAGAATTCCAGAAGGGACAAAGAGTCTTGCTTTATGACTCTAAGCTCCACATCTTCTCGGGAAAGTTGAAGTCAAGGTGGATAGGTCTGTTTACTATCCAACAAGTGTATTCAAATGGAATAATAGAGCTACTCAGCTGTACCGGGAGTTTCAAAGTCAATGACCAACGTCTCAAGCCATTCCTGGAGCCATTTTCTAAAGACAAGGAGGAAATCAACCTTCTTGCACCACATCAAGCCTGAAAAGATAAATGGGTAGATGGACTTAGTCTGTCGGAAGACACTAAGTCCATAATTTTTTGTTTTAATTTTAATTTCAAGTTTTATTGATTTAGTATATGTTTTAAATTGAAATTTCTTGCTTTAATTTTATCTTATGGCGACTTAATTAAATTTTTGTTGATCAAATTTTTGCAACACCACATGCCGCTTGCGAAAATTTCGCAACACCAAATCCACTTGCGAAAATTTTCGCAACCATATCTGACTTGTGAAAATTTTGCCAAGGCTACCAACAATTTACAAACTCAATTCGCAACCTTGCGAATTCCAACGGTCTTTTGTGCGAGATACCAACGGTCAGGAGGAAAGCCAAAAGTCTCTTAAAAATCCTATTTAAAGACTTCCAAATCCCCTTTTTATTTCGCACGACCCGTCCTCTATTATGAAAAGCTCAGCGCCACCTTGCGAAGCAGTTGTCTCTCCATTCCACGCCCCGCGACCACCAATTTGAAGAAGAGACCTCTGCCTCTCACCTCATTTCAACCATGGCGCGCATCAGAGGAGGCCATACAAACCTGTCAACATCTCACAAGGCTCGGCCAAGCGCCTCCACTCTTCAGGATTCATCTCAAGCATCGATTGTTCCGTCTTCTAAGGGTGGGATACCCTCAAGCCCTCCTCAGCGCCTATATTTGACACAGAGAGTGCCAATTTCTTCGCCCTCTGAGCCATCAGTACACCGCATTCCACCAAAGAGAGCCAAGACCTCAGGCCCTGGAGAAACGTCTAGGCACTCACAGCCTGAACCTCAAGTCCCAGCAGATTCTCAGCATCCTTTCGGCATTGCTCCGAAAGCCATCATCAAGAGGCATATAGTTACCGTACCGCCCATTGAGGGCAATTTAGATTGTAAAGCCAGGCCATTTCATTCTGAGCTTTATTTCGACATTAAGGTTATGCGATAGCAGTCGGACCTTCAGGATTCATTTGGACTGCTTCAGAGGTACCATCTCGAGTGCCTTATGACTTCCAGGGAGTTTTTCTACCCCATAGTGGTGATGGACTTCTATCAGTCCATGACTACTCAAGGCACCCAGAGTCCCACTGCCATTCATTTCAGCATTGACGGGCGCCAAGGCATCTTAGAGGCTAGGCACATTGTTGAGGCTCTCCATATTCCATTCCAGGCAGAGGATCCATCACATTTCAAGCAGTGGTCCCCTATATCTCAGCGAGACATGGTCCGCATTCTATCGAGAGGGACTTCTGGAGATTCATTCCTTCTACGTAAGGAGCTTCCATCTGGGATGCTCCTAGTAGATGTATTATTGCGGTCCAATATTTACCCTCTTTAGCATCTAGTGCAGAGGCGATGAGCCATCTTGGACGCGTTATTCATGATATCTGAGGGCGCTATTTTGGGTCACATCACCTGATTATGGCCGCTCTCCTATACTTCGAGGAGAAAGTTCATAGGAAGAAGCTACAACAAGATGACACTATCCCATTGATGTTTCCGCGGTTGCTCTGCCATATATTGGAGCATATGGGCTATCCCACTAAGCCCCACCTTGAGCGTTGCCACCATTGCCGAGAGCATTTCACTCTTGACCAATGTACACAGTTGGCAGGTAAAAATCTAATGGAGTCAGCACTTGAAGCAGCCCCACCTAGGCCAGCATCTCCAGTGCTAGCACAGGTTGAGCAGGCACAGCAGGACGAGCGTCCCACAGAGCCTATTCCACCCGCCCCTACTACACCATCTATGCCTCAGGCCGTCTCTATTGATCCTCCTGCTATACCTCATCTTCCACCAGATGCATCTCCTACATTGGAGGACTTTATCACTGTATCTGTCAATAGAGTTTCGTGCCATGATAAATTTGTTCAAGACATTAACCGCTACACACAATGCTCTATTCCGACATATGGTAGACATACGTGCTTAGCAGGACCAGCATACTACTATCCTTTGTTAGATTCAACAGCATCTGGGACTCCTGCCACCACCTCAGACTGATATTCCGGGACCATCAGAGCCCATAGCTCCAGTCGAGAAGAAGACTCTAGCTAAGAAGACCACCAGAGCCGATGTCCTTACCCAGGCCACTCACGAGGTAGCCACTAAGCCATCATCTCCACCAGAGAACCCTACTCCTTGATCATTTTCTTTATTTTGTATTTACTTAGCATATCAGTAGACATTACTACTTGGGTTGATATTTTATATTATGGGATTGGATGTATTACATGATCATCTCATTCTACTTTCTCAGAGTAATATATACATATCATTTTCGTTTATACTTGGCCTTTTTTTTTTTTTTTTTTTAATCTCCCTTACTCATTAATCTTTTGTTTTTGTTTTAATCATGTGGTTTCTCCTATACGACTGAAACTCCATGTCACTCAGAAGGTACCACTTCCTCCCTATATTTCAATCGATCTTGACACATTGAGGACTACATTGATCTTGGTTGGGGGAGAGTAAAGGAAGGATGTTTTGTTAATAATGCTAAGTTATTTTGTTAAAATAGTACTTTTCGCTTAATTTAAAAAAAAAAAATTGCTTAATTTTAAAAGTTTTTACTCTACTCTCCATGGTTATTAAGGAAAAATTCTCAAAATGAAATGGGAGAAATTGAATTCTTACCTTTTTACTTTAATCTTAGAGTTTGTATTATGCTTATTAAGGTTGATGAATTATTGAAACTCCTATTGAATTCAACCTTATTTCTTCCACTTTAATCTTACCACACACTGTATACTTTAGTTTCAGATTATAAGATGAAAAACTATCTCACCTCCTGAACTTAGGAAAATTTAGACTTGGTACCTTTGACCTCGTTTTATTAGTGTTGGGACACCTTATAAAAGGCCAATGAGCCTTTGAAAAAAAAAAAGAAAAAGAACAAAGTGTTTCGCTTGCCTTGAAACCCGAGCAAGGTCCGAGGGGTATATGGTGAAAATCTTTAAAATCCGGTGCCCTAAGCCTTTATTGGTTGGGAGTCACCAACCTCAATGCTTGTTACAAGGGTGAATAGGTGGAGTTTAACATATTGTAGGTGCTTGGGTATTAAATTCTAATCTCAAAAGTCCAGGGTAAAATTCGAGGAGTTAGTGGTCAAAAGATCCTTAAAGCTTGATGCCCTAAATCTTGATTGGTTGGGAGTCATCGATGGATCCCCATTACATGGACAATTTACAAAACAATACCTTAAGCATTGCACGCCTACATGAAAAAAATTGTGAAATAAAAGAGGTGCGTTCTTAGCCTATTAGAAGTGGTCAGTTTGCTTAAGGCTGAAAAAGAACTGGGTTGGAGGGAAAGATTAGTTCAGAGTACTATATTAGGAAACTAATAAGCTTAACACATAGATTTTTGTGGAAGAGTAAGGGTTGGACCTTTGAGAGTAGAAATTCTTTTGATGCTTAAATTTACATAATGCCTAATCTTTATGAATTATGATCAGGTAAGATTTTTTTTTTTTTTTTTTATATCCTCTTATTGAAGGATGGGTTTTACTTCTTTAATGTTACATGTGAGAGTATGTTTTACAATCATGCCACTTATGATTTTTTGGAGTGATTAGCATAAATTTGTAAATTATTTTACTGTCTTTTTTTTCTTTCTTTCTTTTTCTCTCCTTTACTGCTAAGGGACTAGCAATATGTCGGTTGGGGGAGTGATTACTACTCAAAAAGTGCTCTTTTGTAGCTTGTTATAAACTCTTTTAAACACTTTTGAGTAGTATTTATTACCTTTTAACTCAATTGGCACATTAAGGACCCTTGCAAGTGTTACTAATCAGTTTTTGGCAAGTTTTGATGTTTTTGATAGTTTTTTTATTATTAAAACAAGGCAAGAATGAGGGAGAACTTGGTATAATCCATGGCAATGCAAGATTGAAGCTAAATTACATGAAGAATCCAAGTTTTGGAGAGCTTCAAAGCCTTTGCCAAATTAATCAAGTGTGTAAGGAAGAGAATCAGATAAGAAATCTAACACTGAAGAATTTCGCAACTCCTTGTGAAATTTTCGCAAGCCAGAAGAAAATTTTGCAACTCCTTTTCAACATTGCAAAAATTTCGCAACTCTTTTTCAGCCTTGCGAAATTTTCGCAACCCCTTTTCAGCCTTGCAAAATTTTCGCAACTCCATTTCTGACTTGCGAAATCTTCATGTAATCTTCAGATATTTTTGCACCGGCTCAGTTAGATTTTTACCTCAAGATATTTTGTGTAATTATCTATTCTCTCTTTGTAATTAGCTAAAGATCCTTTTAGATATTTAGGATATCTAATTGAGAGGTTAAAAATATCTCTCTTTATATATCTTAACATATCACTTTTTGTAATACTATCTTAGAATCTCGGAAGACATTCTTGGGGATCAATTGTACATTTTTTATATACAGAGCTTTGCTTTGCCTTACCTATTCACTTTGACTGTATTTTCTTTCTAGCCAAACAATCTCGAAGGATGTTTTCTCAGAGGATGAGTAGCTAGGCTTTTTTTGTTTCTTGGACTGAAGGAAGCTAGGTAAGGGACCCGGATACAAAAGTGGGAGTTTTCCTTGTTTCAGTTTTTAATGAAGAGGAAGTTGTGACCCGGTAATGGTTTTTATATTTTTAGTTAACTTAAAATCCCTTATAATCACCTAAGCCAACACTTAGTAAGCTTTTCGGACTCAATCCATAGAGATCCATTAGTTATCTCTTGCAAGCCTCTGGGAGGTGGTTTAAAGGTAGTTTTACCTAGAATAGCCAGCACTTGGTAAGCTTTTGGACTCCCTGGAGACATCCATTAGTTATCTCCTACTTTTAAAGGGTAATCCAAGGTTAAGGATCACCTTGAATGGTAAATACTAGGTGAGAGGTACGAGTCATTGCAAGATGCATCAGTGAGAGGGATTTAGCGTTGAAACCATTAATGGGAAGCAACTGTAACACACCGGTTGGGAGGATAACTATAGGTTAAATCCCTAATGCGAGGAAAAGGAAAGAGAAACCTAGATGAAACTTGAAACTCTCATATTTTCAGCTGTTTTGTAACTAAGAAAAGAGAAACCACCTCGACCCAACTCATCAAAATAATTGTAAAAGCAGTAATTTCTTGATTGGCAGCTGAAAATTTGATCAGGGTTCAATCATCCTTTTCTTTCTTTCAGCTGTCTCTCAGCAACCAATCAGATCACATATTCTATTACACAATTGAAAGAAACGGTATGTTACCTAGAGTGGCAGGAGTATCATAAAAGATACTAGAAGCTTGAACAACAGTGGCTCTAACAGTTGAAGACATTGCAGAAATCGCCTGCTTTTTCTTTTCCCTTTTGTTTGAGGATTCCTCACACAACGTTCAGTTTATATATTGCCCATGACATTGTGGACCAGCCACTTGATTATACAAATGGAAAATGACTGAGTCATCTATGAAAAGCAATTTAAGATAACATTCAAAATTAATAAGCTTTAATTTTTATTTATATATATATATACATACATAATCTACACGTTGTTATCATTATATTTGAATAAAAAGAGGGACTCGCCCACATGCATGGATTCTATATTGCACACAGATAAATTGTATTTAGTGGTGGCCGAGGCCTTCTATGACTTTAAAATAAAAGAAAACAAGAATAAGTCATTTTGTAATTATTTCTATCTAGCCTTCTCTATTAGGACGACTGTATAAAATATTGATTGATAGGAAAAATCTTCATGTCTTTTTTGATAAGATAGTTTTGTTTATATTCAAATAATTTGCTTTGTAAATATACTTAACTACTAATGGTTTAAAATTTAATTGATTAGCACACTTATAGATGTAGTTTTTTAAAGAAAAATATTTAAGGTATATATGTTCAACAAATCTCTAAAAACAATTTACATAGATGGAATACATTCATGGAAGTTCCAATTAATGAAATTTAAAACCAATGACGATTTAATGTATTTGCACTAAATCTTAGAAGGGGGGGGGGGTGTACTAAAATTAGCTATTTTACAAATATTTATAACTAGTATATTTGTAGTTGTGGTGTTGAAAGTTGATCATTTTCTTAAACGCCTCTAAGATATTGGAAATATCGTCAAAGTTTTGAACTTTTCATTTTACACCTAAAAAGAATATCATTAATTATATATATATATATACTCTTCACTTGAAAGTATAGTCTCTCCATATTGTATGAAGTCGTAGCTAGGTGACAATATTAGGTGAAGATTTTTTGGTTTACTACAAAATATAAATAATATATTTATTATATGACAAAATTTTGTAAAATATTTTATTATAGATGCAAAATTATTAATTGAGTTTTTTTTTTACTAAATTAACATTTCAATGAATAAGAACTTATTTGTTAAAAGACAATTACAAAATATATGCAGTTGAAAAAAATTAGTTTTTCATTTAATTTAGTATTTTATTTGAATTAATAGTTGATATTTGTAAGATCTTTTAATATTAAAAGAAGTTCACATACTTAAAAAGAGATTCAAAATCAATAGAGTATTTGATATGAAATTTATTTATTTATTTTTCTATTTAAATAAATTTTTACATCCTTTAAAAATTTTATTGTTTATTTTTCATTTCAATATTTTTATTTTGTAAAAGAAATAGAAATAAAATCAACAAATTAAACAAGTTTTTTATAAGATAAGATTCAATTCATATTTTTATAGTTTTAGACGCCCAAAAGAAGTCTTTTTGTGCCTTATAAGAAAACCTTAGCCAATTCAAGGTGACCACAGAATCAAAACAAGTTTTCTCACTTTCTTTTTTTTCTACAGGTACGATGATTATATTTGAACGAAAAGAGGGAGCCGCCCACATGCATGGATTCCATCCATCTAGCACACAGATAATCAATAAAATTATTCTCCAAATATGTATTTTAATAGCAACAAAAATGAGAATTCCATAATTATCCCTTTTAAATCTTTAATATGACAAGTCATAATTTAATGTGTTTGGTAGCTCTCCTTATTCTTTTTTCCTCCTCTACATCACTTTCTCCATATAATGTCTTTGATATCCTCTCCATATCATGTCGTTGACATCCTACCTTTGACATTTTTTTTATCTATATGTGTTGAAGTGACTACACTTTTAGATTTCTTTTCCCTCTTTTAATATTTTCATGTATATTTATTAACTTTAATAAATTTTTGAAAACATTAAACATAAAATTATAATATATGATAAATAATTCATGATAACAAATTAAATATAAATATAAGTATGAAATGGACAAAAAAATAAAAATTTTGTCCTACAAATAATACACTATATAGTTTAAAATATTAGTTATAATAATATATTTGATACTTTAGAGTTTAGATTAAAAAATTATGTTTTATTTTTTAGAGGTTAGCATATAATATTTCCATTAAACAAAGATTTTTTTATATGAATCCTAAATAAAATGTTTATTTATTTCGCAAATTCTTATCATATGAAATATATATATATATATATTATATATATATCATGTTATTTATAATTTTTACTATTATGTGTCAAAATTATAGTCAATAATGATAATTTTAGTTAGTATAGAGCTCTTAAAAGGATGATATGATGTAACAAATATGCAGTTTATTATTTATTTACTGATATTCTGGTTTTACTTTTATTAATCCTTATTCCATACATTATATTTTATGAGCATCCTAGTTTGACATTTCTTATACTATACATGGCTTAGGTGCATTAGAAGTTGCACGGAAGATCCAAGTTATAGATTTCTTGCAAATAGATTCCTTTTTTAATTCAATATTTTTTTTTAAAAAAAAAAATTATACTTTCAATCAATGTCTCATATTTGAAACACGTACACGCTCTAGAATTTCTCGAATTGTAGTCTAGAATGTCAACTTGCTGTTTGATGAAAAAGGGTATAAACAAATATATGAAAAAAGTAATCAACAAGCATAGGATTCTATTTGAATAAAAAAGAGCCACTTACATGCCTTGATAAAGGAAACTCTAACTTAGCCAGCATACAATCCATGCCAAATCAGAATCTTTACGTGAGAAGTTGATAATTCAATTTATCAGGAAGGAAAACTACTCTCCATATTTGTAATGTGGAAAATCAAGGCTGGAAGGAAATCTTCACTTACCTGTTCTATATAATATTCTTTTTTTTTTTTTGTGTAAAGAAAGTATGTATTGTTTATTTATTTTTTAGAAAACAATCAGTAAAGCGTGGTGCAAATTCAACCTTTCAAAAATAGTTTCTATTCTTCATGGTATCAGAGCTGGTTAACCTAAAACAATCCAAAGCTTCCATGGCAACCCCAAAAAATGTTCTTAGCATTCAGGCTTTTCATCAATGCTCAAGCCTCATCTCCATCAAACTGAATATGTCCAATCTCCTTTTGTGGTGCTCACAAGTTCTTCCTCTTGTGCGAAGCCTTGGATTAGTCCATTATCTCTCTGAAAATAGACACACATCAGAGGGGATAATGGATATTGAAAGAAAGAAGACCTATGATCAGTCAATAGAGACATGATCTCATAATGATGGTCTACTTACCTTCTGGCTTCTTGGACTCATGACAGAAGAAGTGATGCTTTTGTTGGATGGAACAAAGACTGCCTATGATGTTTGGAACTCTCTAGAAGAAAAGCTCCTTCCAATGATCAAAGAGAAGGAGGTGCAATTGACCAATAGACTCCGAGGGCTAAAGAAAGGCACAAGGTCCCTTGATGAATATCTAAGGGAGTTCAAAGGAATTTGTGATGCATTAGCTGCAATTAGAAAACCAATAAGTGACCTAGACAAAGTTTTTCAACTAGCTTAAGGTCTCGGAACTAAATACATAGATTTTCGGGTGGCCATGTTATCAAAGCCACCATATCCCTCTTACAATCAATTTGTTCTGGCTCTACAAGGGCATGAACAAATGATTATGATAAAAAATAAAGAGAACAAAGAGTCAATAAACCATGAACAAGCCTATTTTACCCAACGAGGAAGAGGAAGAAATCGAGGAGGAAGATTTCTTTCTAGAGGTCATGACTTCATTCCAATAGGACGATTCAATCACAATGCTACCAATGACCAAAGACATAATGTTCATCCCAACACCATAAATCCAAGAAATAGCTTCAACAACCAGCTTCCACCATAATAGAAACTCCAAAAATCTGAAGGTACTCTTATTTACCAAATTTGTAATAAAACTAACCATTCAGCTTTGGATTGCTGTAACAAATTCAACTATTCGTATCAATCAAAAGAGATTCCTCAAGCTTTGGCTACTATGGCTCTAAATGAAGAAGATAAGGATCCTAATTTTCATGTGGACTTGAGAGCAACAACCCATATAACAAGTGACCCAGGTAAGATTACCCAAGTAATTCCATATAAAGGGCATGATGCAATTTTTGTTGGAAATGGAGAAGCTTTAAGAATCTCACATATTGGTGAAGCTAGACTTAAAACTAAACATAGAGATCTAAAGCTTAAAAAAATATTGGTTATTCCAAAAATTAAGAAAAATTTGTTATCCATTAGACAACATACCTCTGATAACCCATGCTCCATAGAATTCTCATCAACTAGTTTTGTCATTAAGGATCAACTTCAGCAAGTGCTAGCCAGAGGAACTAAGAAGGGAGGTCTCTATGCATTGGAGGAAAATGTGATTCAAGCCATGATAGTTATTAGGTCTAGCAAGGCATCATCAGAAGTGTGGCATCAACGCATGGGGCATCTGCAAACAAAATCTATAAAGCTTCTGCAAGATAAGAATTTCATTGAAGTATCTAGTTGGATGAAATCAGCAACAGTATGTGTTAGTTGTCAATTAGCAAAAAGTTGTAAACTTTCTTTGGGCTTAAGAAATAAAATTTCTAGCAATCCTCTTGACAAAATTCATTGTGACTTACGGGGACTTGCACCAAATAATTCAACTCAAGGATACAAGTATTATGTTGTCTTTATTGATGATCATACTTGCTATACATGGCTTTATCCCTTGAGAAGAAAATCAAATTTCTTTGAATGTTTTTTGAAGTTTCAAAATCTGGTTGAGATTCAACTTGAAAGACAGATAAAAATCTTCCAAAGAGATGGTGGAGGTGAGTTTCAATCAATTAAATTTCAAAATCACTTGAGCAAGTGTGGAATTTTGCAACAAGTCTCATGCCCAGGAACTCCAGAACCAAATGGGGTTGTAGAGAGAAAACATAAACACATTGTTGAAATGGGTTTAACAATGCTTTTCAATGCCAAACTACCATTGAGTTTATGGGTAGACGCATTCCTTACTATCGTATACCTCATTAATTAGTTGCCTTCTATGGTGTTGAAAATGGAGAGTCCATTCTTTATGCTCTTCAAACAATATCCAGAATATAGGAGCTTGAGAATTTTTGGTTGTCTGTGTTTTCCATACCTTTGAGACTACGGGAAGAATAAATTATCACCTAAGACATGTCCATGTGTTTTTATTGGATATAGCTCTCTACACAAGGGTTATAGATGCTTGCATCCTTCAACTAAAAGAGTTTACATATCTCATCATGTCATCTTCAATGAAAATTGCTTTCCTTATGCTAACTCTCTTGTTAAAAAAATCATTTACAGATTCCTATAGAAATGGTATCATTCTCAACTTCAGATGTTTCTTGTGAGACTTCAAAAATAGATCACCAAACTAAGGTGGTGTTTGTTTTTTTGGCTTTTTGCTGAAAACAATTTAGTTTTAGAATTTAGGTTGTTTGTTTTTATACTTTTTCATGACTTATTATAAACTTTTTACTAAATAGAAAAAGCCAAAATATGTAGCTTTTTCTAAATAGAAAAAATAACATATTGGTTTTTTTTACTTTTTAATACTTACTAGAAATAAAATACTATAAAAACAAACAACCTAATATTTAACACTATTAAGCATTAAGGTTCTATTTAGAATTTAAGTAAAAAAACAAACACCACCTAAGTCTTAGAAGGAGAACATTGCTAACCAATCAAGCAACTCCAAGAAGTGCAACCATTGGCCATGCACTATTGAGCAAAGAAACCAATTTAGTGTTGATGGAAGAATTTCTACTAGTTGCATTACTAGCCAAAATATAGAAGCATCATGTGTTAGTCCGACTGGAACTCCCACTACTGTTACTATTGAAATTTCCACTATTGCTACTAGGAAAAATGACCATAATACCGTCATTACTACTGAAACTCCCACTGATGTTGCTCTTGGTTCTAGTGGCCATAATTTCAACACTGCTACTACTACTGGAACACTCTCCTAGATTGAGTCTACTAGTAGCTACAAGCCTGCCAATGTTAGTAATTTTCCTGATATCAGTAAGCATCTAGTATTTGATCTCTCTTTTCCTTAAAAATGGTAGAAAAATGAGCATGTTGGTTCATCTCCGCAAAATAAATCAACCAATCACAGAGTTGATGATGAAGTTCTTGATATTAACAAGCAAATTGTTGTTGACATCTCTTCTCCTCAGGGCCAACACACAGATAACAAAGAAACTCATATGATCACCAAAAGTAAACTCAAGAATGATCCTAGTTTAAAGTCTTAAATGGTTACTTTTGCTGCCACAAGAAGTAATATTAGTGAGCCAAAAACATATTGTACAACATTGAAAATTCCCCATTGGTTCAAACAATGCAAGAGGAAATTAAGGCTTTAATCCAAAATCAAACATGGGATTTGGTTCCTAGGCCTCCAACTGCAAATATTGTGGGTTCTACATTGGTGTTTAAAACAAACCTAAAGGAAGATAGAACCATAGATAGATACAAAGCACGATTAGTTGCTCGAGGTTTTTCTCTCAAATACTGGGTTTGGACTTTGGAGAGAACTTCAACCGAGTTATAAAGCATACTACAATCAAATTGATCATTTCATTAGCAGTAACCTTGGGGTGGACAATGAGGCAATCGGATGTTAAGAATGCCTTCCTACATGGGTTTCTAAAGGAAGAGGTATTCATGGAACAACCTCCAGGATTTATAAACAAGGACCTTCGGAATCATGTCTGCAAATTGAATTGTTCTCTTTATAGCCTTAAGCAAGCTCTTAGGGCCTAGTTTAATAGACTATCTCAATGTCTTCTTCATTTGGGGTTTTACTGTGGTAAAATAGACTCATCTCTATTTATTCTTCGTAAAGGTCAGTCTATTGTTTTGCTACTTATCTATGTTGATGATATTATAGTCACAGGCAATGATAACAACATCATTAGTGACCTCATCAGCACCCCGAGTAGTGAATTTTCTCTCAAGGACTTAGGATCTTTGCATTATTTTTTGGGATTGGAGGTTAAATATCTTCTTAATGGGTTGTTTCTTTCTCAAACAAAGTACACTAGAGATCTCCTAAAGCACACAAAAATGATGGAGTGTACCCATATCAACACATCCATGGCTCTTAAGTCCATCATCACACCTTCTTATGAACAACCTATTGATCCTACACGATATAGGCAACTTGTTGGATCCCTCCAATATTTAACCTTCACAAGGCTTGATATTGTGCATGCAGTAAACAAGGCCTACCAATATTTCCAAGCACCCACTAAAGCTGACTTGCAAGCTGTCAAACGCATCCTTAGATATTTGAAGGGAACAATGGAGCATGGAATTGGGTTTTTCAAGCAAAGTTCTCTTTGTCTCACTGGTTTTTTTTATACTGATTAGGTAGGATGCACAAACACAAGAAGAAGCACATCTAGGTATTATATTTTTTTTTTGGGAGCCAATTGTATCTCATGGTCCTTAAAGCGACAACCTACATTTTCTAAATCAAGCACCCAAGCCAAATATCGATCCCTTGCATCCAGTGCTGCAGAAATAACTTGGTTTACTTTCCTTCTCCGTGATATTGGCATTCAACTACATGAACCTTCTCAATTGCTATGCGATAACCTCAATGCCCTTCACATGACAGTAAATCTCGTCTTCCATGCACATTCCAAGCATATTAAGTTGGACTATCATTTTATTCGGAAAAAAGTTGCAAGTGGAGTTTTGATTACTTGTTTCCTTCCATCGTCCTTACAAGTAGCTGATATATTCACAAAGGCACTCCCTAAGACTTCATTCCAAGTCTTTCGATTCAAGCTAGGAGTGCACAAGTTACCACTCACTAGCTTGTGGGGGGTTGATAAAGGAAAGTCAAACTTAGCCAGCATACAATCCATGCCAAAGCAATCTTTACGTGAGAAGTTAATAATGCAATCTGCCAGGAAGGAAAACTACTCTCAATATTTGTAATGTGGAAAATCAAGGCTGGAAGGAAATCTTCACTTACCTGTTCTGTATAATATTCCCTTTTTTGTGCAAAGAAAGTATGTATTGTTTATTTATTTTTTAGAAAAAAAATCAGTAAAGCGTGGTGCACATTCAATCTTTCAAAAATAGTTTATGTTCTTCATGCATGGATAATAAATCCCATGGATAAATTGTATTTAGCAGTGGCTGAAGCTTTCTATATGACCAAAGAGAAAAAAAGTCATTAAAAAACTAATTGCCATGTGACTATGTCTACCAGTAGATAGCTGAGAACAAGGTCCAACTCTTAACCTTTTGTACTACCTTTACAAAGGAACACAAAATTGAGAGATTCAAAGGCAACTATAGTATAAATATTGTTTCATAAATTACTTTTCAAATTTAATTTGAGAGAAAAAATTTTAAATACAAAAGTATGAAAATTTTGTTCCATTCCCAAAATTTTTGCAAATAAAATTTTAAAGTAATAAATTAACACCATGACTCTTTTCACATTTTATTCTCATTTCTATCAAAGCAATGATAGTAATAATCTTATCTATAAATTTTAAATGAGGCAAGATCATTGAATTTTTATTTTCTTTTAATTTCTTGTTATGTAATTATCAAACACATTTTCTTTTTTTTTAAGACAAGAAAAAAATTAGACTGAAGAAATATATTTTTGCTTTGATTTAGTCACTTGGATTACAATTCGAAGGATGACAATAGAAGTGTATTCTTGGAGTTAAAGATCAATTGAAAGCTTAAAGAGGCTTGTTCACGAATGAATTTAATGAATGGTGAAGAATACGTGTGTTGTAATTTTTTGGATTTGTAGGGGAATTTTATGAAGCTCTTTTCTCTTTGTGAAACTTCTTTTTTTGTGTGATTTTTTCTTCTTCATCATTTTCATTCAACGAAGTCGCATATATTTATAGATGAAATTAAAAAATTAAATTTAGAATTCCTAAGATTTGATTACTTAATTTAAAAAATAAAAAATTGGTTTCTTGATTTTAGCAACTTGTCTCCTCTATTAAGGAAGTTTGCTAATAAGAGAATATTTAATTATCATTTTATTTTGACTTCAATTAGAAGATTTGTTTCGTTTGTTCATAAAATTTGAAAACAAAAAAATAAATAAAATTATTTCTATTTTTTTATTTCAATTGTTTTATTTAATTTGATTTTGCAAGACTTTATTTTATAGCCTTCCAAATTTCGCTACATGTCATTTTTTGAATTGCATGTTACATATTCAATATACATGACCCATCACTTATTAAGCATAAATTTCCTTGAGCTAAGGAGTTACAATTTTGAAGACTAATTTGATAGTATTTTAATCCACTAAAATTTTTTATGTCTACAAATGCCCCATCTTCAAGACAAACACACACATGCATTGTCATGTATAAAAGGTGAGTCTTGAAGTTAGCATTTTGAATCTTTAATATCCTTCTTTGATATTTCTTTTTCAAAGAAATATTTTAATAGGAAATTTCCTATTTCAAAATACCTTTCTTCAACTTTTTCCAAAAACTGCTTTATTTTCTTCCTTTTTTTCTACTTGGTATCAAGGAAAGGCTTTGTGTTAATGGGAAAGTTTCTTATTTGAACATATATTTGCTTTTCTCATGGTAATTTCACTTCCAATTTATCATCCTATAAGAAGTCCTTCACCCTTGGTCGATTGTATCTTAGACTTGATCAGATGCCTTTAACTTATAATTCTTGCTCCACTTTATTTATTTTATTTTATTTTATTTTTAAAAAAAGAATACAATATCTTTGAGCAAGACCCTGAGCAAGAGGAGCAAGGTGGAGGATGGAGCATGAGCTAGCCTTAGGGTAAGACCTTGAGCAAGAGAAGTAATGTGGAGTGTAGAACACAAACTTCTCTGGAGCATGGTAGGCATACCGTCACAAAATTGTCTTCCACATGGAGCACGGTAAGGCTTATATATATGATAGGGTGTGCCATTATGTAACAATGAAGAACAACAATCCATGGTGTACAATTGGGAACAACAATTCATGCTATCAAGCTTCAACAATTTTTTTTTTTACCACCATCTCCATTTTTTCAACTTCTTTTTTTTTTTTCCTTTTTTTTTAACCATTGTTTTTAAGGAAGAAATAGGTTTGTCATCCCTTACTACGAGGTTAATCTCCATCACTTGCAAAGACATTTTTTTTTTTGATATTTTTTTCTTCAATAATTAACTTAAGATTTTAATATATATATATTTTTAACAAACTTAAATATTCATAATAAAATAAATATTTAATGTCTTCACTCATTCAAATTAGCTTGACTTGAATACTTAGTAGATCCATACTTAACACCCATGTAGACGAGTTGTAACCTTGATGGTAGGTTGTGTTGTATTTTCAACACTTAATGTGGCTTGAGAGTTAAAGTCTTCTCTCATACAAATTAGCTTGGTTTGGATGCACAATGGTGTCTAACTTTTTAACACTTTATTAAACTTGGAACCATATTTAACACCCACGTAGACAAGTCATAATCATGACATGGATCACTGCTTTATTTTTAGCTCTTAATGTGGCTTAAATATTAAATTCTTCACTCATACAAATTAACTTGGGTTAGATAAACAATGGTGTTCAACTTGTTAACAGTTAATTAAAATTAGAACCATATTTAACACCCATACAAACAAGTCATAACTTTGACGTGGAGCAGTGTTGTATCTTCGACTTAATGTCGCTTAAGCGTTAAAGTCTTCACTCATATGAATTATCTTGACTTAGATGCATAGTTGTATTATACTTTTTAACACTTAATTTAAATTTGGACCATATTGAAAACCCATGTGAACAAGACATAACCTTGCAGTGGTGCTATAGTTTTGACACTTAATGTAGCTTAAATGCCAAAGTCTTCACTTCTATGAATTGGTTCACCTTGGATGAATAGTGATGTCTATATTGTAATAATTAGAATTGAAACCATATTTAACACTCATGTAGACAAATCATAACTTTGACGTAATGGCATTGTATTTTTTACATTTAATGCAGCTTAGGTGCTAAAGTTTTCACTCATGAGAATTGGTATGAGTTAGATGCATTGTGCTGTCCAACTTTTTAACACTCAATTAAAATTGGAACTATATTTAACACCTATGTAGATAAGTCATAACCTTGACGTGAAGCGATATTGTATTTTTGACACTAAATGCAACTTAGGTGCTAAAGTTTTCACCCACGCAAATTGGTTCATCTTGGATGCACAATGGTGTCGAATTTTTTTAACATATAATTAAATTTTGAACCATATTTGACACTCATGTAGACAAGTCATAACCATGATGTAGAGTAGTGTTGTATTTTTAACACTTAATACGAATTTACTAGTAAATTCTTTACTCATGTGAATTGGCTTGATTTGGATGCACAACTAACTTTTTAACATTTTATTAAATTGGGTATCATATTTAACACCTATGTAGACAAGTCATAACTTTAATGTAGAGGCGGTGTAATATTTTTGGCACTTAATACTGCCTAAGTGCTAAAGTCTTCACTCATGTGAATTTTCTTGGTTGGGATGCACAATGGTGTTTAACATTTTAACATTTAATTAAAATTGGAACCATATTTAACACTCGTGTAGAGAAGTCATAACCTTCACATGGAGTATTATGCAATGTTTTGATATTTAATATGACTTAAGTGCTAAACTTTTCACTCATGTGAATTGACTTGACTTGACTTGGATGCATAGTGATGTCTAACATTTTAACACTTAATTAAAATTAGAGCTATATTTAATAATCATGTGGACAAGAAATAACTTTGATGTGAAACAGTATTGTAATTTTGACACTTAATGTTGCTTAAATGCCAAAGTCTTCACTCATACATATTGACTTAGCTTGGATGAAAAGTGGTATCCAACTTTGTGACACTTTCTTAAATTTGGAATCATGTTTAACATCAATATAGACAAGTAATAACCTTGACGCAGAGTGATGTTATATTTTTAGCACTTAATATAGCTTAAGTGCTAAAATATTCACTTCTAAGAATTGACTTGGCTTGGATGCATAATGGTGTCCTACTTTTTAACACTTAATTGAAAGTGAAATCATATTTAACACCCATTGTATGCTAGTCGTAAACTTGATATAGAGCATTGTGCAACTTTTTAACACTTAATGCAACTTAAGTGCTAAAGTCTTTACTCATATGAATTAACTGAACTTAGATGCACATTTGTTTCCAACTTTTTAATACCTAATTAAAATTAAAACCATATTTAAAAACCATGTAGACAAAGACATAATCTTAACATGGAGCTATGTTTAACTCTTAACACTTAATTAAAATTGAGATTACACTTAACAACCACATATTCCTCCTATTTTTCAATTTTTTCTTGTGGTGATGATTGAACTTAACTAGTTTGTCCAAGTTGCCTATATACCCTTAACGGAGAGGGAATCAAGTCAAACTTAGTTCAAAGTATTTCTTTTAATCTCTAACTTTTTCCAAGGCTAATGATTTTAATCTTACAAGCTTGTCTTAACTTTTGACCATATATGTAGTCTTTTTAGGTTTCAATTTAACGGCCTATATATGACTTGTACAAATTGAAAATGACTTCAATCATGTGTAAAAAATAATAAAAGATATTCATTCATAGTTGTAGGGCAACGAAAAATAATTGATCCTTTTTTATATTATTATTATTGTTGTTGTTATTATAATTATTATTTCACCTTACAAAAAGACCTTCTGCAATTAATATTTTATATATATATATATATATATTATCTTTTATATATTTAGTTTTCATAGTATTTTTTAATTCAATATATATATTTTTTAAATTTATACTTTCGGTCAATGTCTCAAATTTAAAGCACGTGCATGCTCTAGAAATTCTACAATGTCAACTTAGAGTTTGATGAAAAAGCGCATAAACAAAGACAAAAAATATAATTTACAAGTACCTGGATTCTATTTGAATAAAAAAGAGCCGCCCACATGCATGGATTAAATATATATCCCATGGATTAGTTGTATTTAGCCACGGCTGAAGCTTTCCACTATGACTTCAAACAAAAAAAAAAAAAAAAAAGAGGATAATGCCATTAAAAAACTGATTGCTATGTGGCTATGCCTGCCAGTAGATGGCTGAAAACTAAGTTCTATTCTTTTCAATAGTTGAGAGATTCAATGGCAACTATCGTATAAACAATGTTTCATAAATTACTTTTAAATTTTGACAGCAAAGACTAAAAACGTAAAACCATAAAAAATTTGTTCCATTCCCAAATTTTTTAAAATAAAATTGAAAATAATAAATTAACGCCCATGACTGTTTTCACATCTTATTCTCTTTTCTATCAATGCAATCATCGTAAGCATCTTATCTATAAATATGGCCTAGAGCCATCGAGCTGCCTTTTCTTTAGTCCTAGAGCCATTTCATGAGCTAATAGTAGTCTTTCCTTAGCATTTCCAGCCCAAAGCTCCCATTTCCTTAGGCCTAGAGGCATTTTCAGCCCAGAGCTGCTGTTTCTTTCGGCCTATAACCATTTTCAGCCTGAAGCTGCCTTTCTCTAGCATTTTCAGCCCAAAACTTCCTTTCCTTGGCATATTAGCCCGAAGCTTCTATTTCTTTAGGCCTGGAGCCATTTCAACCTAGAACATTTGTTTCTTTGGGCCTTGAGCCCTTTTCAACCCAGAATTGTCATTTCTTCTAAATAACTTCTCTTTTAAAAGACTTCAATTTGTCTTTCAAATCACAAATTTTAAGGCTTTGTTCCAGGTTTGACGACATAAATAAATAAATCTTGACGACATAAAGTAGGACATGGCATAGTTTGAAACACATAATTTTCACCATTCAAATGCAAAACAAATTAACTAATTTTAATGCTATGTGTTGTTTCCTTCTACACTTCCTCCTTATTTTTTTTTCTCTCACATTTTCCTTCAAATTTTTGGAAAACCAAACAGAGCCTGAAAGAAAAGATAATTTTACTTAGTTTGAAAGTTCCTTATATATAGCTTATATGGAAAGTTGTTTCATGTTAATTCAATGAAGCATTTATAATATTAAGATCGCCCTTTCATAATCATGAGGTAACCTTAGTTTCAACTTCTACAAGAGGCTAAATGAAAAAAGCTATCACAGAGAAGGCCTCAGCCAATGAGTGGAAAATACAATTTTATTAATACTTGATACCAAAAAAAAAAAACAAAGGATTATTTTACATTCAAACCAAGGATTTATTTATGTTGAAGTGCAGCCTCCATATGCACAAAAGACTGCATTTACAGGATAAAGAAAGACAAGGAAATTAACAATGTTGGACTTACTGGAAAATCATACAAATTATTGAAGGAGGACCTTATCTAGGCTAACTGTCTCCTAAATTGCCCATCTTTTATTTATCTTTGCATTCATCCATCTCATCATCAACTTTGATTTTAGATGGTGAGGATGTGAAAGTAACAGGAAGCAGTGGACGATTGTTCACAGTGAGGCTTAGCACATCAGCTCTCGAATAATGTCCTACCACATCGAACTGAAACTTTGCTTTAGGAATCTCTCCACGAACATCTGCATATCAAGTGATCATCAAAATATTTGATCAGCCCGTGATAAATATCATAGAGTATCAAGTCTTCCATAAAACCATGTTTGCAGTCCTTTTAAACCTAAAGAATTGACTCATTTGCCTTATCTGCATACTGAAATATTTGGATATACAATTGGAGAAGTTAGGGCCATACCAAGATCAGCTGTGAAGAGGCCTTCTCCTTCGTAATTCGGTCCTGCTAGAATTTCGCCATGGGGCGAAATGATGACACTACCTCCAGCCCAAACAATAGAATCTGGAGTGACATCTTCTTCTGTAGGACTGTAAAGATACTCAGGTGGAGGTGGGTAATCTTTCCTCCGACAGAACTGGATGGGTGAAAGAACATAGCATCCACCCTCAATAGCAATGTGTCTCATTGTAGCCACCCATGTATCCCCGGAATCGGCAGTAGGAGCACAATATATCTCAATACCTATATATATGAACATTGGTATTCTGTGATCAATCAATCCCATATCAAAGCCACAATGTATTTCAAGACTGCTTAGATTAAAACACTAATAACTTAAAAGGGTACTGGAGGTCCTATTTGGTAATCGTCTTCGGAACAGTTTTGAGAAATAGTTTTTGAAAGTTGTTCTTTAATATTTTATAAAACATAAGACTATTTAAAACCTAAAATATATTTAGCTTATTAAAAATAATTTTTATATTTAATACTTTATTTTTAAATATTCTTCATATTTATATAATTATTTTTTAAAACAACCTTAAAAACAAGTGAAAACAATGAAGAAAAGAGTTTAAAAATATTATCTAAAAATATTTTGTTTTCTATTTCTAAGAAAAAACAAAAAGCGGTATTCTAATTGTCAATTGTGTTTTCCTAAATTTTTTTTGGATAACAAAAAATTCCTCTAAAATATAATTGTGAAACAAAGCCAAACTATTTCAAGCCAAACCATACTAGTTAATGAAGAAAAAGAAATGGTAAAAGATATACCTTTGCCATACATTGATGTCCTGAAAAGAGGCATTCTATTTTCCCAACAAATGACCGAACCAAGTTTTCCATATGGAGTGTCATAAATTGGAGTTGTCGAGCAATCTCCGAAACCCCAGAAGAGCCGCTCCCAATATGTTGGCATGAGTTTCCTATGTTTTCCAAGGTAATTGCCTTCAGGATCAAAGAAGAGAACTGTGCAATACAATGTGTATCCATCTCTCTCAACAACACCTGTCACTAAGTAGACTTTGTATTTCGCAGCCATTGATGCCAATCTATCAACTTCAGGTCCTGAAAATACATTAATATGAGATCAAAGATGAAACATGTAAGCTGATGGTTCATCACAAAGCAGCATAAGTAGCTTTTGTTTCAATAACTTATTTAAGTGGTTCAGTCATCTAGCTATTTAAGGGAGAAAGAGAGGGGTAACTGACCCGGCACATTAATGGCAGAAGCATGGTACTTGCGGAAGCTTTCTTTCCCTCTTGGAGACTGGTCCGCGAAGTTGTATCCACGGGGATACCCACCGATAAATGCTTCAGGGAACACAACCAGTTGGGATCCCAATGCAGCTGCTTCTTTCAAAAACCTCTCAGCCTTATCTGCTCCCAAAATCACATCGCAAGAATTAACAATTCACCACTTAGAAAGTAAATTAATTGGTTGAATAGAGAATAAAATTCACCTCAAGATATCCCAAATGACTTTTTGGTTGCTGAGAAAACTTAAGGAAAAGGAGACCTAGATAAAACTCGAAACTCATATTTTCAGCTGTTTTGTAACTAAGAAAGAAGAAACCACCTCAACCAACTCATCCAAATAATTATTGTACAAGCAGTAATTCCTTGATTGGCAGCTGAAAATATGATCACGGTTCAATCATCCCTTTCTTTCTTTCAGTTTCCCAGCAACCAATCAGCTCACTGATTCTCTTACAGAAGTTGCAGAATTGAGAGAAATTGCACGTTACCTAGAGTGGCAGGAGTATCATAAAAGATACTAGAAGCTTGAACAACGGTGGCTCTAACAGTTGAAGACATTGCAGAAATCGTATGTTTTTTCGTTTCCCCTTTGTTTGAGGATTCCTCACACTGCGTTCAGTATATATATATCGCCCATGAACAAGAGGTTCCTCTGCCATTACTTGAACAAGACGGGAAGGCTTTGAAAAGTCTGACTTGGTTTTCTATACTCATGGTGAGGTTTTATCCTCATCACAAATTTTTAAGTTATCCGCAGACACAGTGGACCAGGCACATGACTTGTACAAATTGAAAATGACTTTCACCTGGGATTTTTTGTAATTTTAAAAAATAAGTCCCAAATGGTAGTGGAAAATATAATTCTAAATCTAACATAGTTTTTGCAAGATAGAAAAATGAAAAATAAAAATCTTTATTTCCTTTTAAAAAATTATAACGAAAAAATCGTCTTTTGAAAAGACAATTTCTCAAATTTCTTAAAAAAAATAAAATAAAATCTATCGGTTAGAAATTGTCTCTTGAAAAGACAATTTTAAAAAAAAAATTAGGAGAGAAATCGTCTCTTGAAGAGACGATTCTTGAAAAAAATAAAAAATTTAGGGGGAAATTATCTCTTGTGA
This sequence comes from Vitis riparia, assembly GCF_004353265.1. Classification (NCBI taxonomy): domain Eukaryota; kingdom Viridiplantae; phylum Streptophyta; class Magnoliopsida; order Vitales; family Vitaceae; genus Vitis; species Vitis riparia. The sequence goes on along the minus strand of NC_048432.1, from coordinate 3,406,952 downwards.
TTTCTCCATTGATAAATAAATATATATATATATATATATATATATATATATATATATATATATATATTGAGAAATCTTCTAAAGATGATTTCTTAAAAATACAAAGAAAATGAGAAAAAAAAAAAAAGACAGAGATGATTTTCAAAAATTCATTTTTTCATTTTCTCTCTTTTTTTTTTTCAATAATATTTTACCAAATAATATATTTATATAATAATGATTTTTTTCCTTTAAAAAAAATTATAATGAAAAATTTGCTTTTGAAAAGATGATTTCTCAAATTTCAAAAATCTATAGGCTAGAAATCGTCTCTTGAAAAGACGATTTTTGAAAAAATAAATAAATAAATTAGGGAGAAATCTTCTCAAGATGATTTCTTAAAAATAAAAAGAAACATAGAAAAAAAAAGTCAGATGATTTTCAAAAATTCAGTTTTCTATTTGGTAATATATATTTTACCAAATAATATATTTATACAATAATATAAATATTATAAATATATATATATATATATATATATATATATATATATATATATATATATATATATAAGTTAGATATATAAAAATTAATTAATTTTATTTACTAAATTTAATATATAAAAATAATTTTAATTATTGATATATTTATCAACAATAATATTTATAAAAATATAAATTATGTTTAACATCCGATATTTAAAAATATTATTTTATATTAAGTTAGATATTGATTTTAAAAATATTTTGTTCTTTATCTATAAATTAATTCCATTAATTATAACTAATAAAATTAATTTAGTTTTATATTTTTATTATTTATAATATAAATAATATTTATCTCATTCTCTTATTTACTCTCTCACCCTTCTCTCACCTATTTATTAGCGGAATCAAGTTGAATGATTTTTCAATTATTTTTCTCCAACAAATTGAACATGAGAGATAAATGATTAAAAATTATTAATGTCAAATGCATTTTTAAATACCTCATCAAATATTATTCTTTTTTTAAAACTTACATAATATATAATAAATATTAATCTTTATTTCAAACTTACATTATTTTTTATATATATTAAACAATTTTTAATCACCTCACAAAATATTAGTATTCTTTATTTGTTCTAACTTGCAAATTATACATAATCAATTTTTTTTTTTTTTTAACTTAAGAACATATAATAAATATTTTTTAAACACCTTAGCAAATAATTTTTCTTTTCTTACTTATAGAATAAAAAATATGTGTACATTATTTCTTATAGGTCTTAATGACATAGTTTGGTTAAAAAAAAAAAAAAAAAACTATCAATAATCGTCCTAATGTCAAGCTCAAGTTGTTTAAAAATCGCACAAAACCTATTAGGAGTCTTGTATACTTGACACATTTCCCTTGTACAATTAGTGTAATTTTGTATAATGGTACAAATTTCATATCCCTTCTAAGATATGTGTCTATATAAGTGTGTTAACTATGTTTTCAATGGTTTGGTTGAGAAAAAATGACTTATGGTCAATTTTTTTTTTCCCCAAACATCATTATTGGGGAAATCATTGGAATTTTCATGTGGGAGTTAAATAAAGTGCATGACATGGGTATATAATCCTTGGGTGACAAGGAAAATAAAAAAGTGGTTTAGAATCAATTGAAATCTTTCACAAATGGTAGTCTTGTACACCCTTGTACTCTTAGTATATTTCTCATCTTTAATACCTTTGTACAATGATACAAATTTCATATCCCTCCTAAGTTATGTCTATGTAAGTGTGTTAACCATGTTTTCAATTATTTGGTTGAGAAAATGTTGGATGACTTAGGGTCAATCTTTTTTCCCTAAACATCATTATTGGGGAAAGTATTGGAAGTTCCATGTGAAAGTTAAATAAAGTGTATGACATGAATGTACAATCTGTGGGTAACAAGGCAAAAAAAAAAAAAAAAAGGTTCATAATTGATTGAAATCTTTCATAAAGGGTAGCCTTGTACACTCTTGTACACTCAGTACATTTCCCTTGTACAATTAATGTAATACCTTTGTACAATGACACAATTTTCATATTCCTCCTAAATAATGTGTCCACGTAGGTATGTTAATAATTTTTTCAATGGTTTGGTTGAGAAAATTTTGGATGACTTAGGGTTAAATTTTTTTCCCTAAATATCATTGTTAGGGAAAACATTGGAATTTCCATATGAGAGTTAAATAAAGTGTATGACATGAGTGTACGATCCATGGGTGACAAGGAAAATAAAAAGAAGTGGTTCAAAATTGAGTAAAATTTATCACAAAGGGTAGTCTTATACACTGTTAATTGTACATCCTTGTACACTTAGTACATTTCTCTTATACAATTAATATAACACCCTTGTATAGTGGCATAAATTATATATTCCTCCTAAGTTATGTATTCACGTAAATGTGTTAACTATGTTTCCAATGGTTTGGCTGAGAAAATGGTGGATGACTTAGAGTCAAATTTTTTTTCGCCAAACATCATTACTGTGAAAAGTATTAAAATTTTCATGTAGGAGTTACATAAAGTGTATGACTTAGGGCCAAACTCTTTTAAGTCTTTTTATTATTTTCACATTAAAAAAAAAAAGTACTAAACAAGGTTTTCAATTTTCATTTTTAAAAATATTTTTCATTTTTTAATTAAATGTATTTTCAAAAAGAGACAATAAAGAAAATAAAAATTATTTTAAGAAATAAAAAAAATAAAAAATAACTAGAAAAATATTTTAAAACCAAATTTAAGCATAATCTATTTAATTTTTAACTACTTGTTTTTATCTAAAATGAGTAAATATACTTTTCAACCATTTTATATAATAAAAATTCAATCTTTACTATATATTGATATAATCCACTTCTAAAATTAAGTCATATGAAAACATTTTAATTGGATATTTAAAATAAAAGCTCTCCATCCATCCTTTTTTTTTTTTTTTTTCTTATTTTGATAAATTTTTAATTAATACAAATCATTAAAAAAAATACTTAATAAACAAATTTGTAACATTTTGTATAACTTATTATTAAAAGTCATGTTCAAAAAGTTATTAAAATAAAGAAGGAAGAAGATTAAAAAAAAATTTAAACTTTTTATTTTATAATACTAAAAAAAAATGTTAAAATACTTTTTAGTATAAAAAAAAAAAAAAAAAAAGAAAATAGTGAAGATATTTATTTTAAATAGAATTTTAATCATTAAATTATTTACTTCTAAAATGTAAAAGATAATTTTTATTTATTTAAATTAACATTTTTTTAAAAGTATTTTCCAGAATAGTTTTTGAATTATTAATATAATTTTTGTTTCTTTATAATTTAAAATAGAAATAATGTTGATTTTTCAATTATTTATAAAAGAGTTTAAAAAAACAATGAGAAATCCAAAAATGGTTAAGGAAGAAAGAATTTGTTGGTAATGGCATGTAAAGAGTGGTAGAATAAAAAAAAGTCAAATGAGTATTTTTGTTCATTATTATCTCATATCCTTGTAATCAATTATGGGTGACATGAGGAACTTAGCTCAATTATCAAGTAGAGCTAGGCCAAAAACACAATTCTCTTGATAATTTCCAGGCATGATGATCATATTTAAATAAGAGGGAGCCGCCCACATGCATGGATTCCATTGTCTTTAGCGGTGGGTATATTCCATTGTCTTTAAATAAAAAAGAGGGAGCCGCCCACATGCATGGTCTTTAGCGGTGGGTATATATATAGAGAGAGAGAGAGAGGGCGGGGGGGGGGGGGGTTTTGCGGGTGGGGGGTTTGCGGTGTAAAAACTAAGTCTAACCTTGTTGATTCAATGGCAGCTCGGGTAAAACATAAAAAGGAAGAACTATGTTTACCCTCACGTTCATTCAAACAAATATATTGTTTAGGAATTCTAATTTTCATATTTGATCACCCCAAACACATAACCAATAAAATTATTCTTTAAATATGTATTTTAATAGCAACTAAAATGAGAATTCTATAATTATCCCTTTTTAAAATCTTTAATATGACAACTCATAATTTAATGTATTTGATAGCTCTCACATCTGTTTTTTTTTTTTTTTTCCTCATCTACGTCACTTTCTCCATATAATGTCTTTGATATCCTCTCCATATCATGTCTTTGATATCCTACCTTTGGCATTTTTTATTTATATATGTTGAAGTGACAATACTTTCTCTTCCCAACCTCTTTACTTTCATATTTCTTTTTACTCGTTTAATATCTATTAACTTTATTTAATTTTTTGGAATAAATAACTAATGAGAATAAATTAAATATAAATATAAGTATGCAAGCAACATAAAAATACACTTGATACTTTAAAATGTTAATTATAATATATTTGATAATTTAGGATTTCGATTTTAAAATTATGTTTTATTTTTTAGAGGCTGGGATATAAGATTTCCATTAACCAAAGATTTTTTATATGAATCCTAAATAATATGTTTATTTTGCAAATTCTTATCATATATAAATAAAATAAATATATTTTTATCACAATATTTTTAATTTTTTAATATTTTGTATCAAAATCACAATTAATGATAGTGATTTTTGTTAAGATAGAGTTCTTAAAAGCATAACAAGTTGTAAAAAATATAGAGTTTATTATTTATTTAATGATATTTCAATTTCATTTTTATCTATCCTTATTTTATGCATTATACCTTATGAGCATTCTAACTTGACATTTTTTGCATTGTTCATGACTTGGGTGAATTAAGATTTACATGGAACATCCAAGTCATAGTCGCTTTGTTGACTTAAGCAATCCATTTGATGTTGTAGTGCATTACATCTTAATTTAAGGGATGACTAGTTTTGACCAACAAGATGGGACCCTCATAGTGAGTGCACTAATGTTATGACTGTATTTTAGATAAAACCTATGGTGAGTCATGATGTAAGAATATTAGGTAGTCATGACTTTGCCAAGTTGTTATATTGCATTTTCTATCGACCTTGAAAGAATATTAGGTTTGTGCCTAAGTTTGCAGTGATTTTGACATATGGTTGAAATCCTAAAGTGATAATACATTCCTTATGGATTGGGTTACTATAAATAGAATTCAGTAGCAATAAGTATTCTCAATAGAGGAATCAGAATATGTCATGGAGTTTGAGACATTATGTCCCTTTGGATGATCCTAAGAACACATGATCATGAAATCTATAGTTGTAGTAATTCCTTAAGTGGAATTTGAAATATGCTCTTATGGGTTGGAGTATGTCAATTGATCACATAATAGGATGATATGTAACTGAAGGATGATAGAAGTAACCTTGAAAGGCAAATAGTATTCACCTTATTAGATTATGAACAATACTTCATAAGGAGACTATATACAATGGATAGTAGGTTACGAACCCGAGTAGTGCAATTGACTCTCTACGGTAGGATGTTGAGTCAACTTTAGAATTGGATTATGAGGGAGCCAATACTATTCTATGGGTCGTAGTGGTACCGGCTCAAGTTCATATATCTTGATGGCATAACTTATGAGGGTTGGATTAATTAATGATTCAATTATGTGCATAAGGGCATTTTGGTAAATATGCATGGTTGAATAGGAGTTTGTTAGGACCAAGGAAGAAAATATCGCCGAAACTAGGCGATATTTCACCGAAATATCGGTGTGTCGGTGGGTACCGACACGACATATGCTAAGGATATATCGTCGGGTTGACCTTTTTTATCCTGCTGCTGTTGGGGGGATTCGAACCCCCAACAAAAGGTTTCCAATGCAGCTCCACTTCCACTAGGGCAAACGTGCCCTTTGATAAATATTATGCACTATATAAATATATATCAAAACTTAGGATATAAATAAAATATTAAAAAAAACACTTTAAATAATAAATTAATTATAACTATTTTATAATTAAATGAAAATTTTTCATTTAATTGATTAGTAAAAATATCATAATTTTATTCATGGTGTTTTTAATATTATTAATATATTAAAAATTTATATATTAATCATCATTTATTTTATAATATATCATAATTTTAATATTAAATAGATTTTAAAATTAAACATATTATAATCACAATATTATCATCAAATAATATTTTATATAATTAAATAATCAATATACACTTATCAAATTTATATTTTTTATTAACATATATATATATATATATATATATATCAATTTATTTGAAAAAAATAACTTTAAAATGTCTTAGAGATTATGTTTTTAACTTCATTTCTAAAAGTTTTATTTTATATTTTTATAAGTTTTGATCAATTTTAGGTTTACAGATTTTTTGTGTTAAAATATCCATCGAAATATATTATAATCAAATATCACAATATAATAATGAAATAATATTTAATATAATTTAATAATCAATATATACTTATCAAATTTATATTTTTTATTGACACGTACAATATTATATATATACATTAATTTATTTAATAAAATAACTTAAAAATATCTATTATAATTTAATTTCATTTCTAAAAGTTTTATTTTATATTTTTATAAATTTTGGTCAATTTTAGGTCTACCGATATATCTCCGATATATCCGAATATATCTCCGATATATCCGTAAAATCGAAATACCGATATATCCGTAATTACCGACATTTTCATCCTTGGTTAGGACAAAGCCCTATAAAGCATGATATGATGTAATAGATTAAGTTCCATCAATAAATTTATTTATTTATTATTCTAGTCCCCTTATGTTATCCCATTTGCATTAATTGGTTATTTGAGCATTTACATTCATATCACTTGCATTGTACATGACTTAGGAGTATTAGGAGATGAATAAAAGATCCAAGTTATGGATTCTTTACAATGTGATAAGTGATTCGGAGTCGATTCATGGATTTAGCAAATCTAGTATAAACAATAGTGTACTACCTACTAATTAGAGGCATGCCTTATGATGGTTGTCGGGATAACTTTCTCGTGGTAAATGTGTAAAATTACATATTAAATGTGACCTATGATGAATCATGATATTAGTTGTTGGGTAGTCATTATTACCAAAGCTTCTATACTATATAAATTCTTAAGCTTAAAAGGATATTGAATCTATACTGAAATCAACATGAAGTTTTGACCTATGGGTGAGATCCTAATGTGGTCACATATTCCACATAGATTGGGTTATTGAAGGAGACTGGTAGCAATAGGTATTCTTAATAAATGAACCATAATATCTCTTGGGATTAAACTTCATGGATGATCTTAAGGGCATGTGATCAGGATGAATGTGACTATAGCAATTGCTTTAGTAAAATTTGATAGATGCTCTTTGTGCGATGGAGTATGTTAGATGATCACTTAATAGGAGGATCTATAACTCAAGGATTAGAAAGGTAATCTTGAAAGGTTGATATCACCACCTCGTGAGATTATGAATATCAATTCATGGGGAGTCTACATTGTTAGGATAGAGCCCTTAAGAGCATGACCTGATGTAATAAACTTTTGAATTTAATTATTCATTAATAAAATTTCAGTTCACTTTTATCTATTCTCATTCCATGCATTCTATCTTGTAAGAGTTCTGACTTACATCTTTTGCATTGTATATGACTAGAGTATATTACAAGTTGCACAAAATATTTAAGTCATAAATTCCTTTCAATTAGATGACTTGTTGAAAATTAGTTCGTGGGCCTAGGCAACCCATAATAGGTTGTAATGCACTAACTCCTAAGAGGAAGGATGGTTGCTTTTGACCATTGAGATGAGTTTTTCATGATGAGTGCAGTAGTGTATATGGTTACACATTGGACAAGACCTATATTGAGTCATGACATAAGGTTATCAAGTTGTTATGACTTCACCAAGCTACTTCAATATGTTGTCTCTCAACCTTTAGAGAATATTGAGTTGGTGCTAAAGTTAGTAGTGACATTGACCTACAAGTGAGATCATAAGTTGATTATATATTCCTTATGGATTAGGTTATTGTTTATCGATGCCAATTACTATAGGTATTTTCAATAGATACACCATAATATATCACGGGATTAAGACGAGTGACCTATTGGGTGATCCTAAGGAGGTGTGTTTATCTAAACTATGGTCATAATAGTTTCTTAAGTGGAACTTAACATAAGCTCTTGGAGAGTTAAGATATGCTAGTTGAGCACATAGTAAGAGGATTTATAACTCATAGATAGTTGAGGTAGTATTGAGAAGATGATAGTTTTCATCTTGTTAGACTATGGACACCAGTTCATAAGGAGGCCAAATGCAATGGATAATAGGTCATGGACCTAAGTACTTTGTAGTGGAGTGAAGTTGATTCTCTATAGTAAGATGTTAAATCAATTGTAGAATTGAATTCTGAGGGAGTCGATACTATCCTATGGGTCCCAATGGTCCCTACTTGAGCTCATATGTCTTATTGGTATGGTTTATGAGGATTGGATTGATTTGTGGTTCACTTTTATGAGTAAAGGAGTTTTTGTAACTATGCTAAGTTGCATAAGGGTTAGTGAACAAAGTTTCTAGATTAGGCTAATTGATTAATTAGAAGACTTTGTTGGTTAGTTAATTAATTATGATCTATTTTGGCTAGATTAGGTGACCTAAGCCCTTAGTAGGCTCAAGTCACTTAAACCAATTAGGGAACCTTATAAATACTCTTTTAGGGGTGAATTAGTTGTCTTCTATAATGTAGAGAGAATAGAGAGCCACAACCTCCTCCCTCACAACCTTCTCATTGGTTAAATGCCAAAATCAAGGTAGAGTCAATGCAATAGAAGATCTTAGGTTTTTAAGACCTTCAACAACTTTGTTCAGATACTTCACTGCATGGATTTGATTTGGGAACATCCAAATCAAGATAAAAGTTTTCTAACTTGATATCTAAATCTTGTTATTGATTTAAAATGCATGTTTTCCTTTGTGCTTAGGATTTAGAGAAAGCTTAGGAAGATTTTCATGTATCTAACATGATCTAGGTACAAGAAACAAAAGTATCTAGGATTTCTTACAAAAATCCAGTGGATAGTAGGTCATAGGCCCGAACTTTAACTTATTATAATTATATAAGACATTAGAGTGTAGTTGACTCTCTTTTATGGAGTGTTTAGTCAACCTCAAAATTGGATTTTAAGAGCCAATATTTTCCTATGGGTTCCAATAGTCCCCACTCAAGCTCCCATTTCATGGTGGCACATTTGTTTGATGGATTTTGTGTTTGTAGTTCACTAATGTGTATAAGTGGCATTTTGGTAAAAGTACAAAGTTGCACTAGATCTTGTGTGTAGTAGAGCTAATTAAATTAATTAGAACCGAAGTGAGATGAATTAAGTGACCTAAGGCCAATTTGGACTCAATTCATTTAAGCCCACAGGGAAGTCTATAAATACCACCTTAGGGGTTAGAGTTTCAAACTTTTGCCATTTTTCTTTTAGAAAGAGAAAGCAAACCCTAGCGACCTTTAAGTGAGACAAAAAGAGAGAAGCCTTCCTTTCTCTTATGCGAAGGTTTGTTGTGAAAGAAGAGATCGGGTGCAAGATTATTGAGTAGACGACTTCTATGACACATTCTAGGGATTGGATTTAATATGGGAACATCCAGATCATAGAAATGAATTCTAATATCTAAATCTAGTATATTTTATGGATTTTATAACAATATTTTTCCATTGCATTAGATCTAGAGAAGCTTAGAGATAGTTAAATGGACTCTATATGATCCAAGGTTAAGAAACAGAGTAATTCGAAGTTCCCATCAGAGTTAGTGAACAATATTTCTAGATTATTAGGTTGATTAATTAATTTAAGCCCCCAATTAGAAACCTTTTTAGGTTAAATTAAGTGGCTCAAGTCTAAGGTATGCTCAAGTAACTTAAACCTAATGGGAAGTCTTAAATACCTCTTGAGGGGTTAGGGCTTTAGACTCTTAGACTTTTACTTCTTCCATTCTCTTTTACATGTCTAGAGAGAGAGAACCTAGCCCCTCCACTTTTCTCAATCTCTACCATCTAAGTATCTAGCTTCAAGGAGGGGTCATTGAGGAGAAAACCAATGGTTTCATGAGATTTTCAATGACTACTATGCATTTGACAACCTTCTTCACCACAAGGCTGTTTTGCTTCATTGGTGGGGGATAAGCTTAGGAAAGCATGTATGCACCTAACAAGATCTAGGGATATGAAATGGAGTGATCTATTTTTTCCTACAATTTTAGCTTTCTTACTTGTAGTTTTAATTGACCATATGTATAGCTTTTCCTAGTTAAAATTTTAATTTTTGTGAACGATGTACAATGCACTTATTTTGTTTTTTAAAAGAATGTGTTTATTTTTCTTAATAATGTACTTTCTTTTTTGAAGGATATACTTAATTTTTTAAGAAATGTATTTAATATTTCTAAAGAATTCACTTATTTTTCTAAGGAATCTAGTTTTTTTTCTTAGAGATATACTTATTTTCTAAAAATGTACTTGTTTTTTTCATATTGTACTTCTTTTAAAAATGTACTTATTTATACTATCACAAATAATTGAAAATTAATTAGCAAATTATACTAAAACATTAATGTATATGATTCATATACAATGTACTTATTTTCTTAGGAATGCATTTTCTAAAGAATGTTCTTAGTTTTTTTTAGGGATGTACTTATATTACTTAAGGATAAAACTTATTTATATTGATAGAAATAAGTGAAAGTTGGTGAGAAATTTATGATAAAACATTAGTATACACAATTACTGTATTGTCTTTTTTTTTTTTTTTAAGGATAAACTTATTTAGATTGATTGACATAAATAAGTGAAAGTCCACGAGAAATTTATGATAAAACATATACAGTTGGAAGAGATCCCGAGATTCTGATTTTTATATCTGGCTTTAGGGATCATATCGGGGCCTCAAAATTCTATATCACTGTCAGGTTGTGGACATTCTACCCAGCCGGAGCAGATCCCTTGGCTTGCGGATATGTCAACAATTGAAAAAGTCTGCACCCATTTCAATATTCTTAGGTTTTGAAGTTATCAGCAGACATTCATTGTGGACTACGTACATACATGACTTGTACAAATTGAAAATGACTTCAAATAATAAAAGATATTTATTCATAGTTTTAATGCACTCAACGAAAAGTAATCTCTTCTATTATTATTATTGTTGTTGTTATTATAATTATCATACTACCTCATAGAAAGGACTTCTACAATTGAAAATAATCACATGGTAAAAATAGATTTTATTTGTTTGTATCTTACAATAATCTTATTATATATATGTGGACCCCGCATTTCGGCTCATGCGTTTCCCACTTGATGGCGAGCTCGATTTAGATTTAAAAAAAAATGATTTTTATTGATTAAGAAAAAATTGATTTGGAGTCGCCACTTATTTTTGTTTTGTTTTTAAAAGGGTAAACAAAATAAGAAAGAAAAACCCTAAGTGCGACTCCTTATTTTGGAAAAGGCGGCTTGTGAAAAACCGGATCAGGTTCGGGGGTCAGGTTACTTATCGGGAAGGTACGGTACAGACCGTAGCACCCCTTTAAGTCCCTAAAGTCGGGTCTCTACTAATAAAATGAAGCAATCATGGCAATTGATGAATAAATCAACGAATACCTAGAATGACCATGCCCATGTGAAAATCAAAACACTCAATAAGAACGATCGAAGTGGGAGCGGAGCATACCTTGGCATCAAACGATCAGTGCGCTATCAAGAAGGGGGGTTAGCGCACAATTAAGAGATGATCTCATGCATATCATAGAGCAGAATAAATCAAACATGTATGATACTCGAGTCAATCAATCAACCAATCAATCATCAAAATCATGTATGTGGGGCCCCCATCGAAGCCCTTTTATTTTGCATGGATTAATTTCGCAATTTCCATTATTCAGAATTACAAAATTAAATCATGCTTATTTTAAAACATTTAAAGAAACGAGGAAAATGTGAAAAAGTCTTGCCGAAGAGAAAGTGACAATCTATTTTTATTAAAAAGCGGATTTTCGAAACTTAAGAAAAATGCTAAGGATGGGAAAATTTGACGATTTGAAACTAATTAAAAAAAAAAAACAGAATTGAAGAAATCATTTTACAAAATGGGGTTTAGGAATTTATTTTTAAGGTAAAAAAAAAGAAAGGGTCCAGGAAGGTGACACATGGCCCTGGGTTGGCCATGCAAAAGGTGGCCATGCATCTCAAGAGAGAAAGAAGATGGGGCCCACGGTTAAATTATGCCTTCTTCATCATACGTAGCACAATTATCAAAACCAAATATTGACTCATGCTGCCCAAGTTCCTCTTTGCAATCAATTTTCATCTCTTTGATTGTGCTAGTAAAAAAAAAACCAATCCTCCGCAATCTCAACACGTGTCTCCCCATTATCATTTGGAGCAGCTAAAACACTTTCATAACTTATCTCTTGTCGGAGCTCTTCTTTTAAGCTAGTGGAAACGCCATTCATGATGCCTTCGACCTCGCATGTTTGCTGATTTTCAAAAAAGGCATCTGAATAACTCCCAAAAATTATTTCTTTGCTGCCACGAAAAATCCTTTTGGTGCATTCTTCAAGCTCAGAGCGTCATCGGTGCAAACCCGAAGCAGGTGGCTTCCCTTGCTGCCGCTGCCAAACTCGCCGGAGCCACCACCAGTGCTGCCGCCATACCCGCATTCTCCTTCAACATCCCGTGGATCTTCTTCATCGCCGCGGACTTTGGTGGTCTCTGTAGCTCGTGCTAATCTACCAAGTGAGAAACACGGGATGGAATATCCCCAACAACGGAGCACTCCCATCCACGGCGTGGGCAACTATATGGCTGGAAGTTACTCATGCGTACACTTGGTGTGGTAAGAGATGACCTCAGGGCATCCCAAACTCCTCATTTTCACGTTGCAACTCAAGTGACATGGCCACCTTCTCCAGTGCAAGATACCTTATATCACCGGGCTGTTGTATTCAACTGGGACATTTGTTGAGTACTCTTGCTTTGCAGCATTGGCCAAGGGAGCCTGGTCCCCAAAGGGACAATCCCTGATCTCTAACTTCCGAAGGCTTTTGCACCCAGACAGAACATGATGGAGCCCCAAATCACCATCTCCGGCAAAAGCCACAGATAGCATTTCTAGCTTCTTGGCATGGGTTCCAATGTACTCAAACACCCGGTCAGTGAGAAGACTAGAGAGGGAAAGGCGATGTAGTTCTTTACAGTGCTCAACAATGGCGCCAAAACCCACATCAAGTGGCTCCAGGGTTTGGTAATCACGAGTCCGGGGTTCAATAATGCAGAGACGGAAACGAGTCATGTTTGGCCGATTTTTGGCGATGGAAACTAAGGCAGCATTTGTCATTTGACGACAGAAGTATAGCACAGAGTGGAGCTTAGGGCAGCCTTCAGAAACAGAGACGAGCCCTTGTTCTGTCAAGGCTACATTTCCCTCCATGTCACATGGTTCAGAAGGGAACACCCTCAGTTCTTGCAGATCTTTGCAAGATGCAGCTAGAGCATCTAGGCCACTGTCTTCAATGTAATCAAGTACCCATAGCCGCTGCAAATTCTGACACTGGGTGACCAGCTTGATGAGATCAGGACTTTGGATAGTGGCATAGCTCAAATTCAAAGATGTGATCCCAGAACAGGCAGGATAAACGGCTGGAAGATAATCCGGGACCACATCCCAAAATCCAGACAGACTCTTGAGCTCTTTGCAGTTTGAAAAAGCTCCTGCTAAACTTGAGAATCACTTCAGGCCGGTGCTCAGTTGAGTAGGCATGGCTGTGGTTGCTTGGCGTTCCGGTGATGGGCGGAGGCGTTTCACCGCCGGCGGCTTGCCGCCGGCGTCGTTCGAGGTCTGCTTTGCTGGCTTTATTTCTTTCTCGAATTCCTCAATCAACCCACTTTAAAACATCAAGAGTAATGGAGCACTCCCATCCACGACATGGACAACTATATGGCCGGAAGTTACATGAGTCTTCATGTATGCACTTGGTGGGGTGAGGGATGAACGACAAGAGGAGATGGGTATGAGGTGAAGGTGAGTGGCATGCATGGGGGGGTGAGATATGGGTGTAAGGAGGTGGACATGATGAATGATGCATGGGAGCCAAGGTACGTGGAGAATAGCATAACCAATGCATGGCCATGCATGGCCGTGCTAGGGTGGAGGGAATGAGTGTGGAGGGCACCTAAAAGAGGAAACGAAGGTGCTGTGGTGTAGAGAGAGAGAGTGCAATTGGTAAAAGATGACATGGGTTGATGGGTATGAAGAAAGTTTAAAGTGAGAAATGGGCTTGGTGGGATGGTTTGATGGGTATAGTGGGTGATAATGGGTATAATGGAAATGCATAAGAGGTAGAGAGTAGAAGGGTGGCAATTGGTGTTGGATGATAAGGGAGTGGCGTGCATGGATGATACGTGAAGGTTAGTGAGAGAAAGGTGGTGAGTATAAAAATGGGTATAGTGGAATGGCTATGGAAGGGTGGCCGGGTTTGCATGGTTCTCATGCACATGGACGGGGAACTTGGAACTTCAAGAAGGGCTTGGGATGAATTTTGGATTGCCACGCATGCATAGGGTTTTGTGGATACCTAGCTAAAGCATGCTGCTGGAGGAATGAGAGCAGGAGACTTCAACATTTTGAACACTTGGGACACGTTGGTGCAGGGGTGGGGGCTACCAGGAAAGAAAACTCAGTCTGCTAGATGGAAGAGTGAATCAATAACCTGTTTTCGACATGTGCTGCATAGCCCCAGGTTCAAAATTAGGTTCGGGATGGGTCCTCAACCAGTGAGGCTGCCGGCCTTGGGCACAAGTTCTTCATACCTCAAAGGTCTGGGCACACGGGGAGTTGGACTTCATTGGTGTGACTTGCAAAGTGGAAACCTCGCGGTCAAACCTCACGGCATGGACGTCACGTGTTACAGCAGGATACTTTCTGCCATGCAAAGGCTCGTCATCCTCTACTGAATAGTCGCAATCTTGTTGGCGTCTCTTGCTCAATCTAATCTGTATCATCGCTTCCATCATCCCTCAAGAATGAACCAGGTACAATAGCAGACTTGACTGTGAGGCAACAATTCCTTCCCGTATATCGCCATTCTCTTCGGGTAGAGTTCTTTTCAACATAGTTTCCAGTCACAGTAGCTTAAGACCCCTCCTACTCTGGAGGGCTTAGATGACCGCTTCGACTCAGGTGCCTCTTTGACAGCGTCTACTTCATCTCCAAGTAAGACTGATTCTTCTTGATGACAGCAATACGATATTTCTTTTGAATTAGCTTCACTAAGGCACTAACTAATAGGATTTCCAGGGTTTACAATCACCCTTGCTCAGACAATTATCTCTTTGGAACGAGCTGCTGCAGAACTGGGCAAATCTTGTGAGCGAGTATACGTAAAATCTGCTCTAAAATATCATCACTGTCGCCTTGCCAAAAGAACAACAAGCATGGCATGTCTGACCTTTTGCTTTGACAAGAATGCCGGAAGGAGCAACACTCTTTGAAAGATAGGATTAAGATCATTCCTAAAGTTGACTTGACAGAGCAAGATTTCTTTATCCACCTCCATGAGGAATTGCTGCTTGGAGAAGGATCAAGGACAACTTTGTGTGCGGAGTCAGACGTGGCTGCAGCGACTGATGAAGGACTTTCATTTTCATCTTCCCCAAAATAGATCAAACTCTCTCAGCTGGGCCTTGTGCTTCCATAAGGGTCCATTTCTTAGCTTCTCATACAGCTGCATCTATGGAATGGAGGTTTCCTATGGGAGCCTCAGCCCAGATGACCAGTACAAGGTGTGGCATTCAATCGTTTTTTTAAAAAAAGAAACTTGACAGGAAAATAAGAGCATGAAAAACAGAGCATGTACGTATATGTAAAAAAAAAAAAAAAAAAAAGGAAAACTGCCAAGTCTCACCCCATTCCACAGATGTCAATGGGAGGGGTTTGGGTGGAACCAAAAGGAAACACGGGCATGATATCTAAAAATAAAAACAGATGCAATGATGAATCCAAACTCAGGGCATCCCAAAACAGAAAAACAGAGTGCACAAGCTGTCATCAAATGCCAAAGGAATCCACAAGTGATTAGAAACAGGGGAGGGCAGTTCAAAATAGGGGAAGCAAAACAAACTAAAAATAAAAAGCATACCTGGACCAAGAACCCCCGGCTGAATGGATCTTCAGATCCTTTCTAGTTTTCTCCCCCTCCTCTGCTCTCGATCCCTCCGCTTGAAGCCAAAAACCTCCTTTTTATCTCCTCCTGTTTCCATCTTCCACAGCAAGCCACTACCTGCCTCCTCCTGCTCCCCTCGTCAGCAAGGATGGCGTCCCTGACCATGAGCATGGTCGTCCTTGTCTCCGCTGCTGATTTCCCGAGCGTAGGGAAGAGGGGGCCCCCCACTTATCTCCTGTGTGCTGCCAGCTCCTCCGGGTGGTGAAATAGCATTCCTCCCATGCTATAAAAATCCTAAAAAAAACTAATAGCCTTCTGGTCTCGTGAGAGGGGGTCTATATATATATATATTATCCTTTATACACGTTTTTTTTTTTTTTTTTTTTTTTCAGTTTTGGTCATATATTTTTAATTTAATATTTTTTTTAAAAGAAAAAGGATTCATTTTCCGTCAATGTCTCAAATTTCAAATATGTTCGTGCTCTAGAAATTGTCAAGTTGTAGTCTTGTAGCCTAGAATGTGAAGTGAGAGTTTGATGAAAAACGAAATAAATAAAGATATAAAATATAATTTGTGAGCAATGATGAAAATATCAGTTTTGATAGATATATTAATAACTCGATTTTATAGATATGAGGGTATATAAGAAAATATTTGTGAATATTTTGACACAAAATATCAATGAAAAAAAATGATTAAAACTCATGAAAATATTGAAAAAAAAAAAACTCTGAAACATGATAAAATAAGCAATAATATATTTATTAAAGTTTTTTTATTGTAAAACTTAAAACACAAAATTATCAACAAATATCAATGAAAATTTTGAAGAAAAAAAAAGCAATAATACATAATGAAGTTATTTATTAAAAAAAATGATATAATTTAATATAATTAATGATATTCGATAATAATATACATAATTTAAGAATTTAAAATATAATTAATATTCAACATATAAAAGAAATTATGATATATATATTAAAAAATTATTATGATGATTTGTATAATTTGAATAATTTTTAAATGGAATATGAAAATGAAATAATTAAAATGTACAAACATAGTCCTGTAAGTCGTTGATTAATGTGTTTATCATGATCAAAGATCCAGATAATGTATATAATTGAAAATTTATTAGCAAATAATTGTCAAATGTTAATGTATATAATTTATATACAATGAACTTATTTTTTGAGGAATGCATTTTCTAAAGGATATTCTTACTTTTTGGAAGCATGTGCTTATTTTTTTAAGGATAAACTTATTTAGATTGACGTAAATAAGTGAAAGTCCATGAGAAATTTATGATAAAACATTAATGTACATAATTTATATATTATGTACTTATTATTATTATTTGTTTTTAGAAATGTACAAATAATGGAAAGTTCATTAGCAATTTATAGTAAAATATTAATCTACATATTTTTTTAAAGGAAATATAATATACTTATTTTTTAAAGGAATGTATTTATTTTTCTTTAGATTATGAGTATGTTTACAAGAGATGTATTTATTTTTTTGAGGCATGTACTTTTTTTTTTTTCAAGATATAGTTATTACATACCTAAGACTACATTTATGTTCATATTGAAATTAAAGAGCTTTCATAAGAGAAAGTGTGGCAACTTGATCATATAAAAAAAGAAAAAAAGAAGGAAAAGTAGAAATAAAAGGGTATATATCAAACACTTTCAATTATGATTTATCATATCAAAGATTTTAAAAAGGGACAATTCATTTAGTTGTTATTTAAATGCTTATTTTAGAAATTATTTTATCCATTGTGTGTTTGGGATGAAATGGGAAAGTTGGAATCCTAAAAAATATACTTATATATTTTTGAATTAATGTATGTCACCATAGTTCTCCCAAAAAATGGCCTGGCTTCATCATACTTCTGTTTTTAAATTTTAAAATTTTAAAATAAATTTTCATGAATCACTTTTAAATGTTTTTTATAGAAAAAATTTAAAATATAAAAGTATGGGCGTCATCAAGGGACTTCAGAAGAGAAGATCTCATAATTCTAGAGCATGCTTATTTATCCGCCTATGTGAATTATGTACAAAATTCCATTTAATATGAACATAAAATTAATTGAATTATGTGGCTTTTTTTTTTTTCTTTTACGCATAATATAACATATACAATTCGAAGAGATCCCGAGATTCTGATTTTATATCTGGCTTTAGGGATCATATCGGGGCCTCAAAATTCTATTTCTCTGTCAGGTTGTGGACATTCCACCCAGCTAGAGCAGATCCCTTGGCTTGCGGATATGTCAACAATTGAAAAAGTCTGCACCCATTTTCAATATTCTTAGGTTTTGAAGTTATCAGCGTCTCATTCATTGTGGACTACGTACATGACTTGTACAAATTGAAAATGACTTCAAATAATAAAAGATATTTATTCATAGTTTTAAGGCACGCAAGGAAAAGTAATCTCTTCTATTATTATCATTGTTGTTGTTATAATTATCATACTACCTTATAGAAAGGACTTCTACAATTCAAAATAATCACATGAAAATAGATTTTATTTGTTTGTATCTTACAATAATCTTATTATATATGTATATATATCTTTTTGTGGACCCCGCATTTTCGCTCATGCGCTGCCACTCAATGGCGAGGTCTTTTTATTTATTTATTTAAAAATGATTTATTTTTTTAGAAAATGACTTGGAGTCACTACTTATTTTTGTTTTATTTTTAAAGGGTAAATAAAATAAGAAAGAAAACCCTAAGTGCGACTCTTTATTTTGAAAAGTGGTTTGTGAAAAACAAAAAAAAAAAAAAGGTTCGAGGGTCAAGTTGCTTATCAGGAAGATACGGTAAAAACCGTAACACTCCTTTAAATCCCTAAAAACAGGTCTCTACTAATGAAATGAGACAATTATGACAATCGGTAGGGAAATCAATGGATATCAACATGATCACACTCTGAAAGCCAAAGCATGCATGGAAGACAATCAAAGTGAGAGTGAGTGGGGTACCTTAGTAGCGAACCATAATGCGCTATCAAGAAATGCGGTTAGTGCAAAACAATGATCATAAAATAAGTCACATGCATCATTAAACATAATAATAAATCATCAGATATCACACTTCACTCAATTTTATTTTCAAAGTCAACATTCACTGATGTTGGGCCCTCACAAAAACCCAATTTATTTTTGCATGAATCAATTCCATAAATTCCATCACTTGGAATTACAAAATTCGATTCTTGCTTATTTTAAAACATTTTAAAAATAAGGGGAGATGAGAATTGCATGCTCAAGAAAATGACATCTTATCTTATTGGCAAAAATGGATTTTTGGAACCTAAGAGAAATGCTAAGGATGAAAAAAGGGAGAATTGTGTTTTGGGCCCAACTGGGCCCAAAAATTAACAAATGGTCCATCTAACCGACCCATTTAAGCTAAAAACCCATAGAAAGTGTCAAAATTAAAAAGAAGGATATGCACTTTTATTAATTCCAAAAATAACCTTTGCTGATTATGAAAAAAAAATAATAATAAACAAAAAAATCCAGGTTGGAATTTTGCCCTAATTTTGGTGTCTCTTCATATTTCAAGCCTAGAAGCCGTTTTCTTCTCTTCATCCTGAGTTCCTCCATCGCTTGCATCTCAATCTCTGCGGCTCTTTGGAATTTTGCCCTAATTTTGCTCTCTTCAGCATTTCAAGCCTATAAGCCATTTTCTTCTCTGCCTAGAAGTCATTTTTTTATTTGCCTAGAAGCTGTTTTTTCTGTTCCTCCCGAGTTTCTCCATCGCTTGCATCTCAATCTCTGCGGCTTTTTGGAATTTTGCCCTAATTTTGGTCTCTCTTCAACATTTCAAGCCTAGAAGCCATTTTCTTCTCTTCCTTCCGAGCACCTCCATCGCTTGCATCTCAATCTCTACGGCTCTTTCATTTTTTCTTGCATTCGTCTCTCTTGAAAATTTGAATAAGGTATGGATTTCAGTTGGGTCTCTCTTGTTGCATATTTGAGGTTAGTAGATTGCCTAAATTTTGGTCTCTCTTCAGCATTTCAAGCCTAGAAGTCGTTTTCTTCTCTTCATCCCGAGCACCTCCATCGCTTGCATCTCAATCTCTGCGGCTCTTTCATTTTTTCTCGCATTCGTCTCTCTCGAAAATTTGAATAAGGTATGGATTTCAGTTGGGTCTCTCTTGTTGCATATTTGAGGTTAGTAGATTGCCTAAATCTCGACCTAAATTTTCTTAGTCCAAATCTCTAAACTGTGTTCAACTTGATCTCCGGAGTTCAAGTTACTGTTCCCATTCAATAATTGACTTCTTGGTTTGATACTATTATTCGGATGCTGAGAAAATAATGAGAAAAAGAAGGAAAAATTTTGAACCATAATTTTTTCTTTAAGCCTTGAGAATATAGAAAATGCACTTTACCTGCAACTCATGATTCATGGCTTAATCGATCTGATTTTATTTTTGTAATTTTTTTAGATTTTTTTTTCATGCTATTTGTATATTTTAAATTCAAAAAAATATTTGTGAAAAATTGTCATATATACTTGAAAATAATTTATAATTGTTTAATTGGTTGCTAGAAAACCGAGAGAGGAAAAATGGAAAGGGGAAATGGAAAACCTAAAAACCCTAAAGTTTTCTTATGGTGCCTTGGCTTGAGATGTAGGCACAAGTAACAGATTTATCTCTTTTTATCTGTTAGTTTTTTTACCCTTAAACCTTAAATGTGTTAAACTATTGCTTATGGTTTTGTATGAATCATCTAAAGTAGGACATGATAGTTTAGAAGAGAATTCTGTATTTGTTACATTTTTTAGGCTATTATCTCTTCATATTATTTTGAAAAGCAACGCTTTATAATTAATATTTAAATATCTCCATTCTCTTTGAATAAGTTTGTAGGCATGTCTGATATAGTAGTACCAACAGAAATTGTCTAAGGGTTTGAGTGAGAATGAGAATTTGTTTTCTACCTAGTGTAAGTATAGGTCAGAGCTTAATAAAACGTGGGGGATTATTTGCTATTGAATGTCTTATAGTTCCATAATTCCAATGTTTTTGGTGTATATATATATATATATATATATATATGTTCTGGAGTATTATGTCGAATCAGACACGAAATCCTCCTACTTTACTAAATATTGTTGTGATGTTCTGTCTTAAAGTTCCAAGTATTGACACGATTAGATTATTAGCATAGGTAAGTAGTAGTGACAAATTGGGTAGCACTAAAGTAGTTGGAGAGAGAGGTTTTTGCTTATAAAAATGTGAACTATGAATATATAAGTAAAGGGGAATGATAGGGAAAATAAGTTAGAGATTTGTTTTTAGAAGTAGGAGTAGAAATAACATAGTTTTTAGTTGTAATCTTTCATTTTTTTTTTCCTTTTATAGCCTTTTTTAGTTTTAATTTAATGATTTTTTTTAATCTATTAATTTCAATCTTTTAATTTCCATTTCAGTTTTACATTTCTCATTTTTGTTTTTTATTTTTATTATTATTTTTAGTTTTGTTTAGGTTAGGTAGTATTTATCAGTCCAAGAGAAGAGAGAAGCTCGATGTTCATATCTTAGTTCAACTCACTGTTTGTTTATTAGTGCCTATCTTAAAATAATCTTACTGTTGACAATGGTTAGAATAATCAAAAGGAGCAACAAAAATTACTTTTTAAGACTTTAAAGTTACATTTTTTTGTATATACATTTTTTAAAATATAACTTTTTTGTATGGGAACATAGTATATTGTGAGATGAAAAAAAATTTAAGATTACATTGAATATGCATTATTGTTTGTTCAACAATATAAATTTGTGCTTTATTTCAATAGGTTGATGGATGCCACAAATAGAATATACTATTATATTTTCGTGGGAGGCAAACTTGTCCAAAAAAATGATGGCCTTTGGGAATATGTTGGTGGAAGAAGCAAAGGTATTCACATTTATAAAGGAATGACATTTGAAGAATTCATTCACAAGGTCTTAGAAAAATTCAACATTTCCCTTCATGTGAGGAGGATGCACTACACCCTCAAGTTTAACCCTAGAGTCATCCAAGATTTAGAAGATGAGGACAACTTGGATAACGTGGTTTCCCACAGTGGTGACTTTGCAAATGTGTACATAGTCGAGTCACCCGGTGTGGAAGCCATAGGGGCAAATATACCGAATACACAGTTGGCACTTGGGTAATGCGTTTTCACTTGGATGTATATTTAAAATTTTATGAATATCAATTTTATGCATTATGTAGTCTAATTTTGGTTATGAATGTAAATGTAGAGGTCCACATCCTACGTTTCCTTCGTCTAATGCATCATGCGATGCAAGTCCTAATACTATGATGTTATCAAGAGGTTTTGCATCGCGTTGTGAAGATAGTGAGTACACCCCTTTGGAATCGAATCGATTTGGTGAGGCAATATTAGGTTCCAGACATACATTTAAGAATGTAGATGAGTTTCGGAATGCAATATACCAAATGTCATTAGCTGGAAGGTTTCAATACAAGTACAAGAAAAATTCACCTACTCATATGTCAGTAAAGTGTTCGGTTGAGGATTGTCCTTGGAAGATAACAGCTCATGCTGTTGAAAGAAATGAAATATTGCGAGTTTATACTTACCAAGTTAATCATAATCATATAGCTCAAGACGAGTGTTCATCCAAGGTGCGGGTTTCTTCCAAGAGAGGTGCTGTTGTTGTTGAAGACGTGTTTAGAACAACTCTAGAATACCTTCCTCGAAAAATTTGCAAGGATTTTGAACGTGATCATGGAGTTCAATTGACTTATAACCAAGCATGGCATCTTAAAGAGAAGGCAAAAGAGCGTGTATATGGATCTCCACGTGCGTCCTACGCGTTTTTGCCTTGGTTATGCCATAGGCTAAGGGAAATTAACCCTGGAACTATTGCCGAGTACACTTCTCATGAAGGTCACTTCAAGCAATTGTTCATTGCCCATGCATTTTCAATTCAAGGGTTCACCATGGGGTGTCGACCAGTATTGGCTATTGATTCTTGCCACCTAAGTGGTCCATACAAAGGAGCTCTTTTGTCTGCCATTGCATATGATGCAGATGATGGAATGTTCCCTCTAGCCTTGGGTGTGGTTGGTTCAGAAAATTATGAGGATTGGTATTGGTTCTTGGAGAAATTGAAGGGGATCCTAGATGGTCAAGAAGTAATTATTATATCAGATAGACATCAAGGGATATTGCGTAGTGTTTCGGAGTTGTTTGGGGTAGAAAATCACGTCTATTGTTATCAACATGTGAAAGAGAAGTTTTCAAGCTTCTTCAACAGGAAAAAGATTAGGGGAAAGAAAGAGAAAGAAGATGCTTTGTTGCTTTTAGACAACATTGCATATGCTCGATTGGATATAGACTACAATGAGGCATTTGAAAAACTTGTGCGTTTTAATGGCAACCTAGCAAAGTGGGTTGCGGAGAATAGTCCGGAGCATTGGGCGATGTCAAAGTTCCTTAAAAAAACGTTAGGATAAAATGACAACTAATATTGCAGAGTCCTTCAATGCGTGGTTAAGAGAGGAACGACACCAAACAATTTATACGTTGTTGATGATGCACATGGATAAGCTTGTAGCCATGTTGGACACCCATATGCGTGGTACAGATAAGTGGAAGAGCGTGGTTGGACCCAAAACAAAGGAAAAGCTAATGTCAAATATCATGAGATATGCTCCGATTACTGTGATGCCCTATTTGGGTAGGACGTTCAAGGTTTTTACTGGAGATGTTTATTTGGTTGTGGATATGCAACAACATAAGTGTACATGTCTAACATGGCAAATGTCCGGGTTGCCATGTCCACATGTATGTGCTATGATCCGCACATTGAGACATGATGTGTATGACTATATCGACCCATGTTTTAAAGTCTCCACCCAACATTTGATTTACTCGGGTCAGTTTCAACCATTACCAACACACAACATGCCTAAAGTTTGTGAGGCTGGGACTTTGCAAGATGGTCAAAGCAACGTATTTCCTAGTCTCCAACCCCCACAAGTGAGACGTCCTCCAGGAAGACCCCGACAAAGGCGTATTGAGTCACAATTTAGCCATAAGAGAGCTATTCATTGCTCTCGATGCAATGGCATAGGTCACAATCGGTCTAAATGTAATAATCCATTGCCGTGACATGTTCATTTCTTTGCTTGTAAGGTTTTCATTTTGTGTACGATCCCTCATTGTTCCATTATTTGCTTTATGGTCATGGGGTTGTTGCTTTTG
The DNA here is from genome assembly GCF_004353265.1 of Vitis riparia. Lineage (NCBI taxonomy): Eukaryota > Viridiplantae > Streptophyta > Magnoliopsida > Vitales > Vitaceae > Vitis > Vitis riparia. Next base: position 3,382,555 of record NC_048432.1, on the reverse strand, counting down.
GATGTTATGTATTGTCCTTATTATAGACACGATGCACTACTTTTTATTTTTATTTTTTATAAGACTACTTTTATTCATTATTTGGAGTTGCTTTCATTACTGATTTAATTTGAAATTGCACTTTCAATGTGGTATCCTTTAACTTGATGTATACTTTCACTTCCCTATTTTAAGTATATCCTACTCACATCATTGGATGCGTGCATTTTTCTTGTCACATAGCTGAACTTTCATAATATTGTACTATACTTGCTGTCTGTCTAGTTATTCAGTTGGTCAGTTTAGTTGTGCATAACATTCTACTTTTCTATGCCCAATGATGCAGTTATAATATTAACAATGGCTGGTAATGACCTAGATGGTTCTGCTGCCAGTTCACTCCCACTCTCGGTATGGTTCATCATACTCTTTGGCCTTTATTTTTAATCTCTATCCCCAAATTTTTAATCTCGAAATATATGAAATTTGATTGTGTTTATTTTCCTCTTTGGCCTTTATTTGGCTTATTTCAGTGAAAAAATGAAATTTGATTTTCTATACGGACCAAGAGTTATTTTTTACAACCGCATTCTAATTCTCTCAACTCTATATCCAGCCTTTAAAATAGATGAAATGGTGCTCTCCGTGACAATTTGGCACATATGATTGTAATCCCTTGTAGGAGTTTTCTTGACTTGTACCTCAAAAAAATTCAATTAAATAATTGGGAATCTAATGCGATAAGGCAGAAATTCTCCTCTTAGGGTAGGATTTTAATGCGTTTGTTGACCTGCTTCAATTAAATGGAAGCAGGTGATGGATGTAGAAAGTGTCGATACAGAAACAATTATAAAACATTATATGCATTTGTTGACCAGAATCTCTTTGCAAATTGAGATGCTATTGTTAAAGACATACTGGTAAGTAGGGTGTTTTTTTTCCCCCTTGGCAGTGTACTAAAGGAAGGATATGTGATAGTGTTATTGTGGGGGCTCCATTTTCTCGCAAACTAGGGAGGTTTGATGGTCTGTCTGACACAGTCTCATACAATCTAGATTTAGCAGACTCGGCAGCCAGACACCTTCACCAGTAAGATTGTTGGCTTGAAATCAATTAGAAAGATAGCAACACTAAGAGCACGACATGGGAAAAAGTTAAGTAATAGATAAAAAAACATTCATAAAAAACAATAAACAAAATTCAGAATGCAAAAGCAAACAGGAATTAGCAGAACTTAAGTGACCAAATCTTAACATAGTTTTCCTCTTCTTCTGTACCAAATTAAGATACCAAAAGAAAGTCAGCCCTCACTGAAATCAAACATGATGTAGAATTGAGTACCAAACACCTGTAGAAAGATTGAAAATTCAGACTGAAATAACAGTTTCTCATCTACCAAGGAATTACATACTTTATTTTATCTTGAGCCAAAAATATAGATGTATGTTTAACTAAGGAAGTTTGTGCTATTAACAAGAGTAGAAATCATGAGCCAGAAAGATGTTCAAGCACTGTGTTAGCATCTATTAATCTAATAAGCTAGACACTTGAGAGCAGAGTTGGAAGAAGTTCTCTAGCCCCTAAACAAAGCAAAAAAGAATGAGTTCACTGACAAGTACGTATACAAAGAACATATAAACCTTTTTTCTTTCATCTCCTTTATTTCAAGGTTGAGAAGAGAATGCGTGCATTATAATTCTGAGACATAAAATGCAAAATTGGGTTGACCCAAGTTTGCCAAATTTCACTCTGTTCAGAGAATTCAACCATCCATCAAATAGAACAAACAAGGTTAAGATTGAGTTGGGTTGCATAACTGGAATCCTATATTGCCTACATCTATATGGGCTAGGACATGTATTTAGTAATTTCTTTTCAAGGATAAACAATTCACTTACAATTCGGGGATTGGGGTTGATTACATTATTTGCTTTTACAACCTTTCCTCTAATCAGACTTTAAGAGCACGCTTTGGGGCAGAATTAGATCAAGTTTGGTTGCAATCCAGGACCTTAGCATGTAGGTTGTCCAGGCCAAGTTGTCTAAAATGGAATGACGTATGTGCATTTTAAGTGAAAGAATGGTGAAAACAGGGTTTGCAGCAAAACCCGGACCATTGCAAAGCATCAATCCTAAACCATCTATAGACCAAAAATGAGTTCATTCCATTAAGAAAAAGCTATCAGGACTGGACTAATCATCCTAATCGTCTCCCAACCATTCTCCATAACCTATACCACAATTAAAATCACTTACAAAGAAAAATGAGTAACATGGAGCAAGCTTGAATACCTCGTACATGACAAATCCGATCACTGCAAATACAAATGGGTTCTTTCTTATCATAGTCATATCCACATTGCCCACCATAGGCAATACATGCTGAACACTTGGCTTCACAAGGGTTACTATAATTCACATTGAAACCCACCGTCAAAACTTCACCAAGGGTGATGTTATTGGTAGTGAGACTATTCACCACTGATTGAAGAACCGGAATCCTAAGGCTAGTATTACAACGAATAATTTTCATAATCGGATCGGGAACAGGACCAATTAAGTAATAAGCATAGCCTGAATTGCCACTCGCATTGCAATTAAACTGATCGTAAGGCGTAATTAGCTTCATGATGATGATGATTATTATTGTTGTTGTAAATATTTTCCAAATAATTAAGTCCTCTTTCTATAAAGATTTTTGTAATTCTTGAAGTTTAGGTCTTGAAATTAAAGCCTCACAATATTCTCAAATATCTGATAATTTGGCATCTGTAAATGGGTATGCAGCCAAGTTGTTGAAACTCTAGTTGAGTCTTGCCTTATATTACAATTTTCATTTCTTAGGCAAACAAGAAACTTGTAATTAAGCAGGATATTATAAGTGTATGTTGTGAACTATGTTTTGGTTTGAAGACTGATGCATTGGCATACCACATAACTTAATGCTAGTTACTATGCTATGGTAATGAAGGCGAACTGCTATTGAAGTTCCAAGTGTAACAAGCAGTGTCATAACTTCTACTTGAAACTATGTTCGATGTTTCTTACCTTAGTTGATGTTCTTGTTGTATTGGCCATCTACCAATTGGAGTTTATGGTTTCCAAACTCCTCTTCATTCATTTAATTCTCCAACACTCATGGATTCACCTTATTTATTCTTGTTTTCAAGCGTAAAGATACTCTTTGTTTACTATTCTACAAAAAATTATGTAGTAGCATTTCATAGTGTATCAATACATAATTTGAAATGGCCACTTCCTCTATTCTGCAAATTTTAGATTATTATGCCCATTGAATCAGATTGAAGCCTCAAAACTTTCACAAGTTTAGATTAATAGTCCTAGTTTTCATTTATTTTCCCATGAATCCTTACTCAGCTAACAACTTAGGTCTGAATGAACTTTGGTCAAACACATGATTCGTGGTATCAAATGATAGTGTACAATTCTTCAATGATAGTTATTACCATGTGGGAATACTCTCAACAGAAACTTGGATTCCAAACCTTGTCCATGTTCAATGGCAGTAGCAAAGTGCTTGCTCTAGCAGTTCCTTTAGATTTTGTGTATGTCAAAAGTATCAAAAGGAGCAGGTTAAACCCCTTTTAAATAGCCAGAAGAATGAAAAGAACAGGGAAAACAAAGAGATCTCTTTGAGTTTTTTCTCTTGCTCACATCCATGAATGCAAGACCCTTAGCAGCCACCATGTTGTTCGGTATAGTGGAAAACACTTGGGGGAATAGAATTATTGTAAAGATGATTCCTGACACAAAACCCAGTGTGTGCGAGGGAATACGAATACAAGGCCTTTCAGTTTGTGAGCTTTTATTTCCACCTTTTCAAGCATTTTATTGTAAGCATGTTAAGGCAATGAAAGAAATCTGCTTTTCCATAGCATTTTCTGTTTACTCCATTTGTTAGTTGTTGTTGAAGATCACAAATTCATTACCAAGGATTTTTGTTCTATCAAGTTGTCTTACAATCTAAATGGGAATTAAATAGGATTATTCATTGATTTGTTGATGTTTTCTTTCTCTAATAGAATTAGTCAATTTATTTCCATAAATTGATTTGATTTCTTTCTTTTATATATCATGTAGTATTCTCATTTTTATTTTTGTAATTTTATAGTCTATTCTGTACATTTTTACTATTATTGTCTATTCTATATAGGCTTATTCATAAGTTTACAATCCTCCCTCTTATAGGATATCTCACTGTTAGTAGCACCCAACCCCATCTAATGTCTTACCCTGCTGTATATTATTTCTAAATACAAGCAGACAAGTCTTTGTAACTTTGAGAAATGACAGCTTTACTTTTTCACTTATTTTTTTGCATTACCAATTGCAAAAATGTTGCTATTCCTAACACGTCCATGTTGTCAAAAATTGCATGCAGGGCACATCAATGTTTACACGATGCTCAGCTGCAAGATTTAAGAAACTCTATAACCGGTTACCAGAGGAAAAAATACAAGCCATAAGAGACCTCCAATTTGGAGGTCTCTTAAACTTAAACTGCACAGTGGTGCGCCACAACATCTATATCTTTCTAATCCAACATTTCAATGTTGGATTTAGACGGATAGAGTTCTTAGCCCAAAAACACTATCCTGTTACAGCCACCGATGTTGGCCTCATTTTCGGCCTCCCAACAGAAGGGTGGATTTTACAGGTGACTTCTACATCATCGGAGCATCCATTTGGGACTATTCGGGCATGCGAGGAGAAACTCCTGAACTTACCTGTAGGCGAGGAGTTCCGTAGAGCATTCATTTACTACGCATGTGCCACATTGTTGGCCCTCACGTCTAGGCTCAATGGTTGCCGTAACTTGTGGCATACCATCCATGAGGATGGATTCTGAAATGATGTTAATTGGGCCCAGTTTGTGCTTGACCAACTGGTTGAGGGAATTAGGCGATACCAATAGTCTAACACCTCTTGGGTACATGGCTGCGTTTTATTTCTACAGGTAGTGAACTTATTCAGTCTTTGTCTTCCATTTTGTTATATAATTTTATTGCACAACATAGTCACATTTGCCGACTGATGTTTGTATTTATTACGTAGCTGTATTATGTCATTAAATTCCAAATTCCTTCAGTCCAAGTCCCCATTACAGTGCCCCCAGCATTGGCATGGACTGATGATTTGATTAAGCGACGACTAGTCGCTGAGATAAAGGAGTTTGGAGCATTTAGACATGCTGAGATTGATTTTGTAAGTGATGCATGCATAAATATATTGTCATTACCAGCATAACACTCATTATTTAAGTACTAATCTTCAGTGCTAATTATAGGCGTCCCAGAGATCTCCAACCGTTGAGAGAACTATGGAGCTAGAGACTAATGTGGACCATGACACAAATGTTGATATTGAAAATAGTGATGTAAGCTGTTAATTTTTTAAAAACTTAATAAATGTTCATTTCATTGTCATTGTAATTTATTTTTACTTCTTAACTACAAAGAAATATGTTGTTGTCACATTTTGTTCTCAAAGATTGACATCAATATCATGTCATAGGAAATATGGCATCAATATCATGATGCAGAATGAGCAATCGACCAATATCAACGGGGCATTCAACAGCAGTTGAGAATAATGCGTGGCCTTATTCATAAGTTAGAGACTCGAAGACATAGTGGGGTAACTTCAGATACGGGTGGTCACTCTAGCTATGCACCAGCCAACACTCCCACAGCCGATGACCATGCATTTCTTGGTGATAAGTACATGGCTTCGCATGCTGTAGACCATGTGCTAGACACACCAGATCGCATTGTCGCCCCTGAGTATGAGTTGCAGCCCAGTGTACCCATTAATGTAGTAAGCGGTAAGTGATAAAATTTATGCAAACACCCATATGGTTAACAACCCAAGTACCCAATCATAATGTATACCTTTGCTGACTAGTTCTAAATCTCGTATTGCAGATGGTGAAGAACAACCAGAAGATAATGTTGTCCCCACAAATAGGAACGTTTGGAAACGCCGAGTGCATTGAATGGCTCCAAACCTGTTGTCCCCATACATATCCCAACCACAAACCAAACAATCTGCCATCAAAATCGACCTAAAACAAGCAGCTGCACTGGTATTTGGAGAGGATTTGGATGCTAGGTAAAACATACTTCAGTGAGACTCCTCTCATTGTATGATAGTGAAAACACAAAAACTAAATTGTATGTGTTTGTAACAGTGAGGAACTAGTGTCTATGCATGACACTATCCTAACCAGAGGCAATTTGGGCTGCTTCTAAGGGAATGGGTGGATAGAAAACGACGTGCATATCACTTCTTATCCCTCTTTATGCATTATTTTAAGTTTGAAAATGAAAGTGTGGTTCTAATATAATTAGTTGCTTACACTTTTATGATATACGAAATCAGGTCGTTGATGCCTACTGTAGATTGTTGCAGTATGAACATGAACCGAAGTCGAAACTGTTTCTATCCCCCTACATAGCTGTAATGATGACTATTCCATTAAATCCTTGCTTAACTTTATTTTTTGTCTTGAATCAGGCATCACTTACAATGACAAACCTGATATTATCTCCTATTTGACATGTAGGAAATGGTAATCCACTCCCAAGCAAAACACTTAGTGAGGGAGGCAGTTATAGGACGCTTTGAACCACATCTGTATCAGATGGATATTCCATATGTCAATGTTAACGAGGTGGATTACTATGTTTAATGCTTGGATTTGTATTTTTATTGCATGAAGGTACAATATTTAGATGTATGTTTAATGGTAGTCTATTGGTGCAGGTCTTCTTACCGGTTCTCATAAAGAACCATTGGACATTGTACGTATATGACCTAGCAAACAGGAGAATCCAACTGCTAGATTCTTGTCCTGGTAGGAAGAAGATAATGTTGAGTGGAGTTCAACAAAATCTGGTAAAGTAATAAGCAACAAGTAATAATTTGTTAGGTATGTCTTCCCATAAAAATTTCAATTGTTGCGTTAATAAATGTTTCAGGCCAAGGTTGTCCTGTGGTTGGCTGCCCACAAAAAAGAGGTATCACCTTATGATTTGAGGACATTCAATTTCATAACACCTGATGTACCCCTCCAACCTAATGAGTGAGTGTTGACCTTGCAGTCAGGGATATTGTATAGGATTGCAACTTATTTTAAGTTCATCTCTTATTTATAAGTCCACACTTAATAACGTTTTGGTAATTATATTGACGTAGGCACGATTGCGGAGTTTTTGTAATGAAATTCATGGAATTATGGTCAATGGGGGGGTTCTCCAAATCAATCGATGTGGTACGTAGGAGGAATTATCTATGACTATCTCATTAATGTTAAAATCGTTAGAAAAGCCTAGTTAATTAATTTGCTGATTTGTTGCTATCAACTTGAATGAATGCAGGGAAAGTTGAAACATTACAGGTTGAAGATTATGGGGAGTATGTTGTTCTCAACACAAAATGCACACCGAGACCGTGTTCGGAGAGATTAAAGGGGATTGTAATTTGTGATAAGACTGTATAAAGTTAGCACATTTGTATGTAATTTATGGTGGACAAATGTAGTTCTTTAAATATTTTTTTTTGGTGCCATATGCGGAAATGAACACTGGAATTATGGGATTAGTTGGAGTTTGATTGTTTTTTTACTTAAGTTGATTGTCATTGCATTGTAAGTAAATAGGGAGAATTAAATATTATTAGAATTAATCAGGAAGAGAGTTGATGATTGTACATTATACATGAAAAACCAACTCCTGACATTGTATTGCGAATATTATGGCTTATATATTTAATGAAGGTTCTGATGAAGTCGCATTTTCCCTCACTCTCTCAAAACATCTAATAAAAGGCACCGCCATTACAAACTATAAAAAACCTATGCATCAACACTCTCGTACATATCGTTTACAATTTATTCAGTACAGTGAAGGTGTATATATGGCGACCCCACGAACCGTCCGATGACCTTGCTTTAACCATTTAATTGCATTCCCCTTCTAACAAAACATACCAATATTTGACAAATAAAAAACAAATTATCCGTCAACCGGTCTATGTGTACCCGTTGACCGGAAAGTAGGAATTGTTCGACCGATCGAGTACATGTTCTGGATGAGAGATAAAGCAAAATAACCGGTTTTGCACATTTCACGACCGGTCGATACTTTGCTTCATCCGTATATCAATCGGTCGAACCCTTATTCAGCCGGCCGAACACATGGTACTAGATGAGAGAGAATGCAAAATGACACCCTCGTCCGGAGATAGACCGGTCGACCACATTCGGTAGACCAGTTCCTGGAGGATTCGACATGCTACTGGATGAGAGAGGGTGAATTTTGGCACTACGTCTGTCTTGCGACCGGTCGACTATATACGGTCGATCGGTTCCACTATACTGTTAAGGAGGATTTTGATTTTGAAATCATTAAAAACATTTCACTTTCTTTTTTTATCAAAATAACATCAAATAGTTTGTTTTTACTTATTTTAATTTATATTATAATATTTTATTTCATTAAAAACAAATTAAGTTTCATAGTTATGTAATAAGAATGAATAATTCTTCATACATATATTTTTCAATTTAAATCAGTAAAGCGTGTTTTTGTATTGAGTTCGAATAACATAGAATGATGAATTTTTCATGATAATGATGGAGGATATTTAATCATTTTTGTACAATAAAATATATTTAAAAAAGAAATATCATTTTTCTATTTTTAATTTCTTTGCATAGTATTTTTTCCTTAATTTTTGCATACAATGTTAAAACAAAATTAAAGTTTAACACAGACTTCCTACCCCTAACGTCATGTTAGAGTCTTATTTGAAAGAAGGTCATGAGTTTAAATTTTCGGTCAATTGATAACTTCACACCAGCCTCACCAATTTCATTTTTCTTGTCAATTCATTTCACTAATCACTTCAATTCCCTTCATCAAATCATTCCTAGGACTGTAGTCCAAATAAACTTGATATTCGTTATTGACCCTATTTAACAACTTAAGCTTTTATAAGTAAACAGTAACTAATCCAACTCTCTTTCCCTTGTCAATTCATTCCTTATCTAAAACCCCACCTTAGACTGACATATTCTAAAAAAAAAAAAAAAAAAAAAATTATCTCATAAACATTAGCAACCGGAACTCACCTCAAGTCTAATTTTCTAAGACTTGTATATATTGAAGTCCGACTACAGAGAGAATTGCAACTCACTATTTGAAAGATTTCACTTAATTCTTCACATGTACAAAAAAATTAAGTTGATTATATTATCTTTTATAATAAGATTAACGCAACTACATTTATAAATATTTTTCAACCATTGGAAGGATTGAATAGAAATCAATGAAAATCAAATAAACAAACAAGGGTTTTTAAAAGTAATTGTCTGTGATTGATAAAATGTTAGAACCTATTAGATGGTAGATCTTAATCCTTTAGTTTTTGCTATGATAATGACTTGTGATGAAAATTTTGAGAACTAGATGATAATAGGACTTGAAGTGAGAATTATACAACCTCTTTTCCAACTCTTTAGTTAATATAAAGAACAAAAAACCAAAATATTTCAAAAAATGGATCCAAACTCAAAACTACCCCTCTATTTTCTCTCCAATCCCCCGTTCCTAAAGAAATCAATGATATTTATAGGAAACTAATCCTAAAAATGTAAATAAAGTTCTTAAAATGTCCAAACACATGCAAAAGAGTGATAGTGTTTATTAATATTGTTTTGTTTTATAAAAAGTATATACAAATTAAGTAATATTATTTTCTATAATTATATTACATTTTTATTTTTTAAATAAAACTAAGAATTATTTAAATTTAAAAAAAAAATCCAAACACAAAGGAATTAAACAGGTTTCCTAAATGTATTTTTTTTTTCGAATGAATGAAATTAAAAAAAAATGAATGCATTATATTAAAAAGTGCAAAACACCTTGGAACATGTTACTGAGTCAACCGTTTCATATCCGATTGGCCGGGGTGACGTTTAAAAAACCCTTCCGCGCTTAATTTCTTCAGTGTTATCCTCTGCTAGTCGAAGGGATCTGCCGATTGAGCTTCCACACACCCACTTTCGACGCCCTTCTAGCTGTTGCAAGCCTTCGGAGTGAGTTTTGAGGGGTGCGGGTTCACATTTTGGACCTAGGGCATGAGGTTTGGCAGTGGTCCTCCTTCATCGCGAGTCACAGGCGGTTTGTCTTCTCTTCCCGCGCACCACGGCTCTTTCATTGGCCTTGTTTTGACATAGGTGTGGCCCTTTGTTCCTGTAGCACAGTGCTCCCTTCTATTGTAGTGTTTCATGGCGCCTAGGAGAGACAGGGGTGCCTCGAAGGCACTGGGCAAGTGCCCTGCTCAGGCTTCTCAGGACGGTCAGGCAGAGGCTCGCTGAAAGGCGAGGTTCGACACTGGCCTTTTCACTTCGGTCGACGAATACCAGAGGTACAAGCAGCATTTCGTCCAGAAGAAGGTGGTTGCAGGAAGAAATATTAATTTCGCCCATCTACAGCATTTCGGGTTTGAGAACCTCTTTGCACGCATGGGGTGGCTGCCCTTAGTGACTATTTCAGAGCCCATTTTTCCGACATTAGTCAGGGCATTCTATTCACGAGTGACATATGGACATGGAGGACCGATCACTTCGATCGTTAGAGGGGTTCAGATCCATCTGGACCCGGAGAGCATCTGTCGCATTTTGGACATTCCTCCTGGTGGACTCCGAGTATATGATGCCAAGGCCTGGCCGACGGTGCTGGGTTTCGATCCGAAAGAGGCGATTCAGAGGATGTGCGGCCTTGCAAATGCCCCGGGATTGGGCAAACCATTGGCACATAGCCTGACAGTGACCTGCCGAGTCCTTCACCACATGATTGCGTACATCCTCCTACCACGTGGCGGTCATCGAGATGAGGTTTCCTATCTGGAGGCATTCCTGATTGATTCGATTATGACGGGGAGACGTATTGACGTCGGGCATGTCATGATGATGCACATGATGGCATGCTGCGAGAGGCCCAAACGCATTCTCCCATACGGCCGCTTCATGACACGAGTGTTCAAGGATGCGGGGGTGGATTTGAGCAGGGAGCAGGAGGTCGAGGTGCCCAGCAATTATAACACATATGACGAGCAGTCGATGGCGTGGATGAAGTTGGAGAAGGCCCCAGATGGGTCATGGATTAGGAGGGCGGACCGACCAGTACCACAGCCACAGGCAGAGGGGGATGTGCATCCTGCAGTAGACGAAGAGGAGGAGATTCGGGAGATGGAGGGTGGGGTACACCCTCAGACCGATTTTGACCATAGAGAGCCTGAGTTTGATATCCCTCCACGCCAGTCTGAGGGTGGCCACTTTGACCCGACTATTTCAGAGCCGATGATGACTGAGACGGGTTACACAGCGGGACCATCTGGTTAGCCATCATTTACTGAGCCTCATTACACCTATACATCACCTGGCCAGGCTTCTGACGCCCCTGAGCATGCGCCTTGGATGGATTTGTCTGCGCAGATTAGCTCACTTGGGACTCGTATTGAGGAGCGCATGGATCAGCAGCAAGCTACGCATGAGCATATCCTATAGAGGCTTGATCGCCAAGAGCGTCAGCATGAGGAGATGATGGCGTACCTCCGCGCTGTGTTCCCATCGCCACCCCATGCACCTTGATTGCATTGAGACCACGTCGTTATTTTGTTTGTGTTGCAAAACTGGGACATATATATTTTGTATTAGCATACGTATATTCAGAGTAGTGTCATATTGCATGCAAATGTTTTTTATTTCGTTTTAATTTGGATTCAATATATATATATATATATATATATATATATATATATATATATTATGCTATTTAGTTTATTATATGTTGTTTAGTAATATTTACAAGATGGCCAAGTCATCTCATCCATATTAGGAGGTACTGAACTTTAACCTTAGGCAAATTACCTAAGTCCATGATTTAGCAATGAACAACTCATCAACTTGGAAGGACTTAGACCTTTTATGCAATTTATCATGCACCCAAATGTGCAATGTAAGTGAAGTAGACTTGAATGTTCAAAATAATTAAGACACATAAATATAATAGTAAAGGGTTACCAAAATCATAAATATAAATGAAATAATATATTGTTTCATAATGTCATGTTTTTCAAGGCTCCATTGTAATGTTGTACTAGATTATGACAGAAAATGTTTTTTTGGTCATTTACAATGCCACCCTCATTCTTCTATACAAGATTGGTTCACGATTTTTATCAAACTATAATAAGCAAGGACTCTTGTTTACTATCAGCATTCATCTTGAGATTGAAGGATAGGCAAGGATGTTAAATGTTGGTATAGTTACTAGAGCCCTTTAGATATCAATAGTACAATAATGAAAGAAAATGGTAAGAAAAATGATTTTCCCATGTTTAATTATATGATAGAAAATAGAAAAAAAATTATATTTCTCACTAGTAAAAAATTTATGCATTTCAATTTATTTAATCTTAATGTAGAAAAGTTAAAATAAGTTAAATAAGTTTGAAGTAATATATAAAAATAATTTAGTGACTTTAAATCCATTTTTTATTTTTCTTCACTTTGTTATTATCTTCACTTTTCCTCTCTTTTTATTTTCTTTCCTCAACTTTTTTACTCAGATTTTTTAGAACAAAACATAGCCTAAGAAGATGGAATGAATTGATCACTTGGTTAGAACTAGGATGATGACTCATAACCAAAAATTATAATCCCACATTACCAATATTAGTCATTTCATTGCATTGTTTAACAAGTTGATTTTCTTAGAACATCCAATATACGAAAAAATATTTCATTCTCTCATGAAATGTGAGTTCTCAAAATATTTTTAGAACTGATAAAATTTTTGAATTAATAACTATTAAAAAAATTAACAAATTTGCATATTTTGGAACTCTTTTATTAGTGAGTTGGCATACTTGGATTGAATTCATAAATGTGTACCATTGGTTGAAGTAGTTGCTGACTTCCTAAAAACAAGTTTTGATATATTTCCTAATAAGAGGAAAAATCAAATGAAGGCTTAAAGAGGAAAAATATAATCAAATTAATTAAATTGACAATGGAATTAAATTAATTATGAGCTACCCGTAGATGGTCGACCGGGGATGGATCCGGTTGACCGGTTACCATCGACCGGTCAATGGTATTCATAGCAAGCAGAAAGGGCAACAACCGGTCGACCGGTTATCATAGACCGGTCAACGGTCGGACGATGATTGGTCGACTACCGGTCGAGGCTAAGTATGTGCTGTCAGGTCTCTGTCCATGAAATAAATACCGGGCGACTGGATATTGGTTTGTAGTCGCGAACTGCTCGCCGATTCTAGCAGAAACCAATATAACGCATCCATAAGCATTCTATTCTCGGTTGAAGTGAACTATTGGACTCTCGGAAGCCGAACGTGCTCCGATCGGGTATGGGTGAACTAAAATAGTTAGTTAACAAATAATGTTGGTGAAACGGGTATGAAACTGGTCGACCTTTCTATAGTACCGGCTGAGTTTGACATTTATCTTTATTACTCTTTAATTAGTAACTGCTTTATTACATATTCATAATTAAAGTTTTGCAAACATATAGTACTACACAATATCGACTATAAAAATTATGTAATAAATATGAAGGTGTACATATAAAATGATATAGAGATATAAATAGTAAATAATTAATGAAATGAATTTAATATTAAAAATATGGGCTATAAAATTATCTTAACAAACATGATTAATGTATTTAATGACTTAATAAAATTATCAAGTAAAGAAATTCTTCAGAAAACTTGGAGAACGACATGAAATGAGAATGAGCCATTATTTGTCCAACAACCAATATAAACGGAGGAAAAACAAAATTTAAAAACAAGAAACATGTGCTGATAAACTGCGAAATAACCAAAATTTAAGTTCAATACATTAGAATTTTAATTGGAATGAAATGCATAATTACATGTCCCGAAACGTATATGATACTATTTGATGAAAATAGTTACAATGTAAAAACTTAAAAGAAGGTTGGTATCTTATTATCCAACTCTTAACATAGATTGGTTTCCTATAAAATAAACTATCTTGATCATCTAGACTTCACTGTTTTTCTCTTCTCATCTTTCATCTGATGTTAAGCCTCTTATTTTGAAGTATTTGTATTAATCATGACAAAGATCCCACTTCAAGAATCAACCCACCTGCACACATAAAGAGAAAAACAATTAGTTCAAGGATAAAAGATCATTTATTTGCTTCATCTAAAAATGAAAAGGAAAAGGTGCAATTCGACACCCTCATGTACTCGTTTAAGTTCTCCTATTATCCGTCACTCCATACTATGCACATAATTTTCCATTGATGCAGAGTCATAAATACGTCTTACAAACAAAAGAAGTCAACATACTCATAATTTAAGAATATTGGAAGTATGAAAATTAAGAGAAAATAAACCTCTAAAGCCATAGAATGTGAATTAACTATCTGATTTTGCATGAAGCTGTTGAATTAGATACCTCAAAGATATTTGTCCTCACATCAACATCAAATGAGAGTTTTTCATAAAGGCAACAAACTGGACTATTGAAATTATGTGTTGTTACCCAAGATAACAAGGCGAATAGAGGGAGACAGAAAATGTTTGTCATAACACTTACCAACAATAAGTAAACACCACCATCAACGAATTTTTTTCAAAAAAAGTTGATATCCTTCAATATAGGTAGGGTTGTACACACTTGTACAGTTAGCACATTTGGATTGTACAGTTAGTGTAAATGGCTTGTACAGTTATGCAATCCACTGAAGGGACGATCGAAGAAGTGCATATGGGTGGGGCAACAATGTTTCCATTATCGTGGATGACGGAAAATGAGGAAAAACTTCACCATCATTTCGGTTCCTATGTATAAGTAATGTGGGGGAGCTAAAACAATGAACTAACATTGTACAAATAAAATAATATACGTGGAAGGACTGTGTTGACAACCGATATGTGTGAGGAATGTGCACGACGAGTGGAACATGTTGATGACTAAGTTCTTCAAAATCACTTGAAATACCTTAAGATACACACCCTTGTACACCCTTGTACATTTAGTACATTGCCATTGTACACTTGGTGTAAAGGCCTTGTACAGTTGGAGCAATTCCACTTAAATACAACTGAAGGAGTGCATATGGGCGGGTTAACCACATTCCAAAGAAATGGCTGAGTGAAAAAGGGGAAAATAAAACCCAATTTAGGTTCCTATGCAACATAAGTGTGCTACCACAAGGCATTTGAATGTGTACGAAGGGAAATGAGGAATGACTGTGAGGGATGTCCCCCTAGTAAAAAAAAAATAAGGAAATGAGCACCGATTGTTTTAAAAAAAAGTTGATATCCTTCAATACAGGTAGGGTTGTACACACTTGTACAGTTAGCACATTTGGATTGTACAATTAGTGTAAATGGCTTGTATAGTTATGCAATCCACCGAAGGGACGACCGAAGAAGTGCCTATGGGTGGGGCAACAATGTTTCCATTATCGTGGATGAGGGAAACTGAGGAAAAACTTAACCTTCATTTCAGTTCCTACGCATAAGTAATGTGGGGGAGCTAAAACAATGAACTAACATTGTACAAATAAAATAATATACGTAGAAGGAGTGTGTTGTCAACCGATATGTGTGAGGAATGTTCACGACGAGTGGAACATGTTGATGACTAAGTCCTTCAAAATCACTTGAAATACCTTAAGATACACACCCTTGTACACCCTTGTACATTTAGTGCATTGCCATTGTACACTTGGTGTAAAGGCCTTATACAGTTGGAGCAATTCCATTTAAATACAACTGAAGGAGTGCATCTGGGTGGGTTAACCACATTCCAAAGAAATGGGTGAGTGAAAAAGGGGAAAATGAAACCCAATTTAGGTTCTTATGCAACATAAGTGTGCTACCACAAGGCATTTGAAGGTGTACGAAGGGAAATGAGGAATAACTGTGAGGGATGTCCCCCTAGTAAAAAAAAAAGGAAATGAGCAACGATTGTTTTCAAAAAAAGTTGAAATCCTTCAATATAGGTAGGGTTGTACACACTTGTACAGTTAGCACATTTGGATTGTACAGTTAGTGTAAATGGCTTGTACAGTTATGCAATCCACCGAAGGGACGACCGAAGAAGTGCATATGGGTGGGGCAACAATGTTTCCATTATCGTGGATGACGGAAAATGAGGAAACACTTAACCCTCATTTCGGTTCCTACGTATAAGTAATGTGGGGGAGGTAAAACAATGAACTAACATTATACAAATAAAATAATATATGTGGAAGGAGTGTGTTGTCAACCGATATGTGTGAGGAATGTTCACGACGAGTGGAACATGTTGATGACTAAGTTCTTCAAAATCACTTGAAATACCTTAAGATACACACCCTTGTACACTCTTGTGCATTTAGTACATTACCATTGTACATTTGGTGTAAAGGCCTTGTACGGTTAGAGCAATTTCACTTAAATACAATTGAAGGAGTGCATATGGGCGGGTTAACCACATTCCAAAGAAATGGCTGAGTGAAAAAGGGGAAAATGAAACCATATTTAGGTTCCTATGCAACATAAGTGTGCTACCACAAGGCATTTGAAGGTGTACGATGGGAAATGAGGAATGACTGTGAGGGATGTCCCCCTAGTAAAAAAAAAGAAGGAAACGAGCAACGATTGTTTTAAAAAAAAGTTGATATCCTTCAATATAGGTAGGGTTGTACACACTTGTACAATTAGCACATTTGGATTCACTACAAGAAAATGTACTTTTCGTGACAAAAATTTAGGGGCGAATTCTAATTTTGTCGCTAAAAGTAACTTTTACCGATGAAATTTTAGATGTTGTCAATAATGCCAATTTTCTACAAACTTTTCCTAACGAATTTGAAATTTTTGTCGCTAAAAGATGTGGCGGGAAAATTTGGCGTTTTTTTTTTGCGCAAACACTTTTGTGACAAAAATAAACTATTTCCCTATGAAAATATTTATCACTAATTATAATTTTTGGTGATGAAAATAATTTCCTCACTAAAAGTTACAACCTTTTATCTATTTTTGCTTACAAAATGGTTTCGTCGGTAATTATATTATTTCCTGACAAATTGAGTAATTTTGTCACCAAATAATGTTATTAAATTGTGATATTAATAAAGAATATTAATAAATAAGTAGATTATTTATACTATGAAATAATACAATATATATTTGTTGACACTTAATATTTATACTATAATATTTTATTTATATAAATAATAATAAAAATTAAGGATCTACAAAATTAAATACTAGAATGTAGATTTATTTAAATTTAAATGTTCTATTATGTAATAATAGTATTGTTATGAAATAACAAAAATGTAAATTATTTAAGCAATTAATATTTATAGTGTAATATGTTATTTATATTTATATTTATATATATATATATATATAAATAATATCAATAGATAATCCAAGATATGTAAGATTACATCCTATGATATAAATTTATTTAAATTTCAATATTATTATATGGTGCTACACATACATAAATACTACTAAATGATTTTTATTATATTAGGTAAAAGTTATCCATACAAGTCCAATGTAGTATTAAATTTATGTTAGCTATGAATAAGTAAATTTATTCAAAATCATACCTTATCCACTCAAGAAGTAAATTTATACTAACATTTAGTTACTTAGTTTAAATTAATAGATTTTTTTTATAATTATTACTTGGTTTTTAAATAATTGGTCAGAATTAACTTTCTCAAATAAATTGTCTAGTATCTATAAAAACATTCTACCTACATAAAATTCCAAATATTATTTATGTGTACGAAGATATCATATATTATTAATAAATAAATAAGTATAAGTTAAATATTATATGATATAATATATTGTAAGTACTATATGCCTAGCTCTATTTTCATATTTACAAAATAAAAAATGTCTGATATATATATAGCACATATGAAATTCTATATAAATATAAAGTTTTTTAAAAAGTTTTCAACCACATCTTTATTAATAATTGGTTATTTTATTTTTTATTGATCAATTATATATTTATTATTTTTAATTATTAATTACTAATTTATCAAAATTGATTAGTTATTAAGAATAAAATCTTAAATTATACCGCAAAATAGTAACTTCTATGGCTACTAACTTGTAAAGGAGTTTTTATACTTGTATGCATTTTTAATCAAATATTTAAAACAAATGTAGTTATAAAAATAATTGAAATATATCATAAATTATTATATGATTTATATTTATAGTGTTTCATTATGTTTGATATTTTTGTTTGGAATAGATGAGAAAGGGAAAGAAAAAAAAATGATGTAGAATCCTAATTTCATTTTGATCATTATTTCATTAATGTCAATATGAGTATTACACTTTGGCATTCTCCTAACATTGTCTTTCAATTATACTTTTATTTTATATTTCAAATTTATCACTTTAATCCATAAGTCTGGAATTGAATTTATTCTAGCTATTAATAAACTATAGTCCTCTAATTTGTTCTCATTCAACATTAGGTTTGTTTAGAGGAGACAAAATTTGATATGACTTGAATCTAACACCCTTTCATGATTTTGGGTTGAGTATAATTGAGTTCAAGTCAAATTCATGTTGACTATGGAGAGTGACCTTAAATAATATAAGGTCCCAATTCTGATCACCAATTGGTTTTCAGAACAAATGGGGGCCTTGTCATAAAATACTCTATGGTTAAGCGTGCAGTCAAAGAAATCTTAGGATGAGTGACCCACTGGAAAGTACGGAGCACCTTGATCTACAAGTGGTATCAGAGTTTGGTCACATGTTTGACGGGCGAGCTAGCACTGTGGGTGAATGGCGAAGGCCTGGGGCGTGGCCAAGACAACTAACAAAGACAGTAGACTATCACCGATGAAATTAATTTGTTACCAAAAATATTTGGCAATAAAAATAAAATTCGTCGGCATTAAATATTGACGACTTTTGGGACAAATTTTATTTTTTTAGTGACAAAAATTCTTACTTTTGTCGATAAAATATTTCGTTGGAAAACACCTTCAATGACAAAATTTTATTTCATCAAGGAAAACTTTGGGCGACGAAATAAGATTTTTGTCACGAAACTTTTAGCGACGGGTCTAGGGCGACGAACAAGGCACGAAAGAATTTTTGTTGGGGAATGTTTTTGTAGACGAAATTTAGACTTTCAGTGACAAAATATTTTGTCACTAAAAGTCAATTTTCTTGTAGTGATTGTACAGTTAGTGTGAATGGCTTGTATAGTTATGCAATCCACCAAAGGGACGACCGAAGAAGTGCCTATGGGTGGGGCAACAATGATTCCATTATCGTGGATGAGGGAAAATGAGGAAAAACTTAACCTTCATTTCAGTTCCTACGCATAAGTAATGTGGGGGAGCTAAAACAATGAACTAACATTGTACAAATAAAATAATATACGTGGAAGGAGTGTGTTGTCAACCAATATGTGTGAGGAATGTTCACGACGAGTGGAACATGTTGATGACTAAGTTCTTCAAAATCACTTGAAATACCTTAAGATACACACCCTTGTACACTTGGTGTAAAGGCCTTGTATATTTGGAGCAATTCCATTTAAATACAACTGAAGGAGTGCATCTGGGCAGGTTAACCACATTCCAAAGAAATGGGTGAGTGAAAAAGGGGAAAATGAAACCCAATTTAGGTTCTTATGCAACATAAGTGTGCTACCACAAGGCATTTGAAGGTGTACGAAGGGAAATGAGGAATGACTGTGAGGGATGTCCCCCTAGTAAAAAAAAAGAAGGAAATGAGCAACGATTGTTTTCAAAAAAAGTTGAAATCCTTCAATATAGGTAGGGTTGTATACACTTGTACAGTTAGCACATTTGGATTGTACAGTTAGTGTAAATGGCTTGTACAGTTATGCAATCCACCGAAGGGACGACCGAAGAAGTGCATATGGGTGGGGCAACAATGTTTCCATTATCGTGGATGAGGGAAAATTAGGAAAAACTTAACCCTCATTTCGGTTACTACGCATAAGTAATGTGGGGGAGCTAAAACAATGAACGAACATTATACAAATAAAATAATATATGTGGAAGGAGTGTGTTGTCAACTGATATGTGTGAGGAATGTTCACGACGAGTGGAACATGTTGATGACTAAGTTCTTCAAAATTACTTGAAATACCTTAAGATACACACCCTTGTACACCCTTGTACATTTAGTCCATTGCCATTGTACACTTGGTGTAAAGACCTTGTACAGTTGGAGCAATTCCACTTAAATAAAACTGAAGGAGTGCATATGGGCGGGTTAACCACATTCCAAAGAAATGGTTCAGTGAAAAATGGGAAAATGAAACTTAATTTAGGTTCTTATGCAACATAAGTGTGCTACCACAAGGCATTTGAAGGTGTACGAAGGGAAATGAGGAATGACTGTGAGGGATGTCCCCCTAGTAAAAAAAAGAAGGAAATGAGCAACGATTGTTTTAAAAAAAAGTTGAAATCCTTCAATATAGGTAGGGTTGTACACACTTGTACAGTTAGCACATTTGGATTCTACAGTTAATGTAAATGGCTTGTACAGTTATGCAATCCACCGAAGAGACGATCGAACAAGTGCATATGGGTGGGGCAACAATGTTTCCATTCTCGTGGATGAGGGAAAATGAGGAAAAACTTAACCCTCATTTCGGTTCCTACGTATAAGTAATGTGGGGGAGCTAAAACAATGAACTAACATTGTACAAATAAAATAATATGCGTGGAAGGAGTGTGTTGTCAACCGATATGTGTGAGGAATTTTCATGACGAGTGGAACATGTTGATGACTAAGTTCTTCAAAATCACTTGAAATACCTTAAGATACACACCCTTGTACACCCTTGTACATTTAGTCCATTGCCATTGTACACTTGGTGTAAAGACCTTGTACAGTTGGAGCAATTCCACTTAAATACAACTGAAGGAGTGCATATGGGCGGGTTAACCACATTCCAAAGAAATGGTTGAGTGAAAAATGGGAAAATGGAACCCAATTTAGGTTCCTATGCAACATAAGTGTGATACCACAAGGCATTTGAAGGTGTACGAAGGGAAATGAGGAATGACTGTGAGGGATGTCCCCCTAGTAAAAAAAAGAAGGAAATGAGCAACGATTGTTTTAAAAAAAAAAGTTGAAATCCTTCAATATAGGTAGGGTTGTACACACTTGTACAGTTAGGACATTTGGATTGTACAGTTAGTGTAAATGGCTTGTACAGTTATGCAATCCACCGAAGGGACGACCGAAGAAGTGCATATGGGTGGGGCAACAATGTTTCCATTCCCGTGGATGAGGGAAAATGAGGAAAAATGAACCCTCATTTCCGTTCATACGCATAAGTAATGTAGGGGAGATAAAACAATGAATTAACATGGTAGATATCAAATAAAATGCATGCAATGAGTATGTTGTCAACCAATTAGTGTGAGGAATGTCCCCCACGATTGGAAAAAGTAAATGAGCAAGTTCTGAAAAATCACTCGAAATCCCTTAAGATACCCTTGTATAGTTGGTGTACATGCCTTGTATAGTTGGTGTAAATGCCTTGTACAGTTGCAGGAATTCGACCTACCTACAACTTAAAGAGTGCATATGGCCGGGTTAACCACATCCCAATGTCATGGCTGACTGAAAAGGGGGAAAATGAAACCCAATTTACTTTCCTATTCATCATAAGTGCGCTAACTAATCCCCACAGCTCACCGTCTCCACCATACCCATCTATTGCCTACACTATACAGCCAACAACCAGATTATAAAGTGAAGAATTTTCAAACAGGTGAAATGCCATTTAATAAGAGATCTTTTCGAAAATATTCATTGTAAGTTTCTTCAATTTACTTACCTCATGCTTCATTCCTATGACCCAGGATGGATATGATCAAATCAAAATGTGAGAGAAAATAATTTACACCCACCGTGATTTGGATTTTGAAATGATGATGATGATAAAATAGATGCAAGGCTTTTCTGATTTCTAACTTGCTCAAAACCCTCGCCCGCCGAAGAAATCGGTTGGGGGACATTCACAGTGGCCATCCTCTTTGATCATGGTGTTTATGGAGAGAGATAAAGGGGTAGGAGGGTGGTGACCCTTTTTGCAGTCAGGTGACATGGCATTTCACATTTAACACAATTCTCTCTTTTAATTTTCAGCAATCTGACTTGGAAATTTGAAAGGTATATAGGTCACTCAATATCTCATAGCCTTTCTATTAATTCTTTAACATATATGGACCATTTGTTAATTTTTGGGCCCAACTGGGCCCAAAACACAATTCTCCCTTCTTAAAAATGGTCTAGAGTCAAAATTCTCTTCCACATAGCTGTCCACACAAAGAAACAGCCATAAATCTTTAGTTGGGAAAACACCTTCCTCTCCAGTCATTAGCACATGGTAAGATTTCATTGAAAATTCCATCTTATTACAGCCTTACATCTCAAAATATCTCATCTTCCTGTATGAAATAAAGATGTTAATAGCTTCCAAAGTATCCCTTGCCAAACCTAACGCCCTGGACATCACTCACAAACATCAAATTTCAAAAAGCCCCACCTCTCAAAAAGCCCTGATAACTCAACCAAAACCTCTCTGTCCACAGCAATGGAAAACAACTCAGGAAATCTGACATGCAGTAGCAACTCCGCACACCATATATCATGACAAAACCTAACTCTTCGCCAATCACCCAAAGAGAAGGAAATGAACCTCATGAACTCATCTCACCCCTGATTGATGCTCTTCCATGAATCTTTACCATTGAGAGCTCTTCACTAAGTCAATAATATGGTGGACTAGACAGAAAATTAAAGCACGGAAAGAAATAAAATCCATCAATGCATGATTTGCATAATTTCAAATCTATTACTCAACAAAACATAAGCACTGGTAATATTTTCCTTTTTGCCTATCAAAAAAAAAAAATGATAAAGGACGAGAAGGGGTTTCATGTATATGTGTGTCTGTTTGTTTTTTGACAAATAAAGGTAAGTGTATATTTTTTATGTTCCAGTTTCAGATTCATTAAGACTTTGTTTGGATCATGGAAAGTGCTATGGGAAAGAAACAAAAAACAGTCTGGTTTTCCATAGAAAATTGATGAAAATTGAAATATAATGAAAATTATTTAAGAACTTATACATTCTTAAATTCTTTATTCTCTATAGAAAAGAAGAATGATATTGGAAAAGTATGCTAGAGAAGTTTAAGCTTTTTTTTCTTCATTTTCCATTTTTTCTCCTAATTGAGTTTCCCTCCTACTTTTCGCGATCTAAATTGAACCTAAACGACTAAAAACAATAAAAGTAAAAATAAACTACACCCTAATCATATTTCAGTATCACTTTATGGAAAATCAACCAACTATAGTAAATGAATTGTGAGAACGGAAACTTTTACAGATAAGAAGACAAACCGTGTCCAAAGTTTCAAAACCCTTCTTGGAGCTTGCCATTACCAAAGGATGTAAAGATGTAAAAGGTGAGAATATATCCTCTTCTGCTTCTTTGGGGGAGTTCCTATAAGCAGTTTCAAACTCATGCAGAGTACTGAATGCTCTCTGCAAATTCCCCAATGCTGCATCGGCATATATTTTTACAAGATAAGATTCTGATTGAGGTTCTTTCTTTTGACGCAATGATCGTCGTAGGATCGCCCATGATGCATCTAGAAGAGTAGAACTGTAAGTCCTACCAGCAGTTCCAAGTGCTGATACAACAAGCCCCTAGTCCACAGAGCGTAGCATAGGACCCCTTGCATTCTCACCCCGAGTAATCCATCTGGCCATGAATTCCAGGGCATAAAAAGCTAACTTGCTATTATCCTCTTGCATCGCAATATCTGCAATGAAGATGCACATGTTCCAGGAGGGAGAAAGAGCTTTATTCTGATCCATTGTCTGGTACACACTCCAGAGAAGCGAGGTCAGAAACAGAAACATAACCAGAAAGTGTTCCTCCTAACACAGATGATCTAGAAAAAAATTCTAATTAGTCATGTACCTTGCACCTCTCTATAATAGACACCAAAGCATCCAGCCTGCCTTTGTTAACACAACTTCTCACACACTCGGCAAAAACCCTCATTGACAACATATAACCAGATTTCAAAGTCAAATCAACATATCTCAAGGCAGCATCAATCTGGTCAGTCAAAAACAGCATACCAACAACCAATTCATATGACTCATCATCAGGCATAGATTCCTTTCCTGTCTACAGCATCCTGATATAAATAAAGTAAAGATCCATAAATAAAAAATAATTGTAGAGCGGGCTCCCTGAGGCGGGGTTGGGAGGAAGTGGAGTGGGAGATGGCGGGGAAAGGCTGGGCTCAGCGAGTTGGGCTTCCTGGGAGAGGAATGTGAAGGTGGAAATGGAAGCTTTAAAGGGATTTTTGTGGTGGTTTAGGGTTTTGAGGAGGGTTTTACAGGCTCTGGAGAGGATCGTCATTTGGGACGCCATTGATAAGCTCCGCTCAATTCAGAGGTTTCATCGAGAGTACTGACAGAAGCGAAGGTGACATGGCATTTCACATTTAACACAATTCTTCCTTTTAATTTACAGCAATCTGACTTGGAAATTAGAAGGGTATATAGGTCACTCAATATCTCATAGCCTTTCTATTAATTCTGTAACATAGATGGACCATTTGTTAATTTTTGGGCCCAATTGGGCCCAAAACACAATTCTCCCATGAAAAAAGGGAGAAAAATTATTTTTAAACAAACTAAAATCTGGAAAATTATTTGAGGAATGGGGGTGTGGGAAATTATAAAAAAAACACAAGATGGAAAAGTGAAAGAAAGCCAATGTGTCTACTAGGGTTGCATGCCAAAAGTTGGCCATGCTGTTTTCTCCTGTAGCTTCTCTTTTCAATACAGTGAGACCAATTAGAAAACTGATTCAACTTGTGAACTTGTAGCCCTCCGTCATCCTGACCACTTCTGACACTTTGGGACGGTGGGCAAGTAGATATGGAGTGTACAGTAAGGCCACTTACAGCAATTCTCCCACGTCGAGCCTGTCACAGTTGTAGCTTATCTGGTGGTGTGAGGCTAACCAGGTCCTCCACAATCTCTTCTGACCGGTTTCTCAGGTTATCAAATGATTTCTCTGCTCAAGCATGAGTATTGTATAACACATGTCTCTCCAGGTAGTATCTAGGTTTGCACACATATTCGACCAAATAATCAGGAACGACCCAAGGTATCTCATGTCTTAGGAACTCCTCTACAAACACGCTTCAGAGTGTCAAAAGGGGGGTGCAATGCACTGTCGCAATAGCTACAATTCATATCCAGCTGACACGGCCTCTAACAATATCAAGGCCCATCTCGGTTGGGTCGTTTGCTTGCAACTCCACCCGAATCCCATCAAACTCTCTCTTAAATCAGCCTTTGGCTTGCATGAATAATTTCACGTCTGACCCTTAATGTATCAGGACACCATGCAACGAAGGATGTCATGTTTTTCTAGCAATCCTCTTCAATCACAGAATCAAAATCATAGGCGGCATGTCGACACTCATCAACTTCAAATGGATTTTCTGGTTTTTGCGTCCTCTTTGAAAAATATTGAAATAGTGTGGTGGTTCACCTTGGAGCGTTGAAGGGGAGGAGAAGACGCTGCTTTCTCAGCGGAAGCATAGACCTAGAGCTGATTCTTCATTCAATTCACCTCTCAGAGCATCATGCTCGAGAGTAATGAAGCCATTTTGGTACGCTGCCACAACTGCCATTTCTGCGCGATGGTAGAAAGCTTTGGGTAGTTTGGATATGAAGAATGGGTTAGTATAGGTGGGATGAGTTGTAGTAGTGGGTGTAATGGTGTAGGATAGGTTGATGTGGGTACGGTGGTGAGGTTAGCTACTGCACAACTAGTTACATGTGAGCAAATAGGCGTGAAGGATGAAAGTGCTTAAAAACAGAGTAAGAATGATGAAACCCAAGAAATATTTAGGCAAAGCCACATTTCTAGAATGATAAACGAGATCAAAACAAGTGGGACAAACGGGAAAGCTTCAATATAACTATCAAACATCAAACCCAAGCCTAAAGAGGGATCCCACCATTTACAGGGGAAAATCAAGAGTATGAGAGGGGACAAAACAGAGCAAATGTAATGCGAGCTTAAGTACAACAAACCCAACAATCAACGCTTAGGATCAACAATGACAAGGAAGAACACTAAGAAATCCAAAGCGAAAGTGTCCGTAGTGGTCATGCCTGAGCTCCTCAAGTGAAAATGGTTCAACTCCTTCTCTTCCAGAATATTTGGCTCCTCTGTAACAAAAATCTCCAGCAACCAACACGTTTCTCACCTTCTCACAGCAAACGCTCCCCTCTCAGTCTTTTTTTGTTACCTTCCAGAAAATATCCTCCCTCACTTCCTCTCTATAACTCTGAATATCCAGCTTGCTCCCCAAGAAAATGAAAATGTCCCCCTGTAACTCCTCCTCCAGTTTGCTTTGCTCCCTCTATAATCTCTCTGGTAGCCTCACCCTCTCTCTTATAATCCCAACTTTCTCTCCAAGCTACCTCCCCTAAGCCAAAAGAACACTTTCAAAATCTCTCACCACCCTCTCCCTAGAATCCTCTCATTCCTGCCCAGTTTGCTTCTGCCCCAAGCTAAAATGAACCTCCCAAAATATCTCCTTATGTAACGGCCTGCAGCAGCTCTCCACAATCTTCCCAAACGGTCTCCAGAATAATCTCCAGTACTTGTCGTCCTCTGATTCCTCAAGAAAAATGTCACTGCCAGCCTCCTCTCTCATGCACGTGCTACCAAGAATAAAAACAGGTGGTAAAAATGCTCCCTAGAATATGTTTATATTACCATCATAAATCCAAGAATGTCTACACAGGAATCTCATGCCAAATCATATAAAGAAAAACATACCGAGTCCATTTTGAATTTTTGTTTTGAACAAGGTATGGATTATCTTCTAAAGCTATAGAGGGCACCACCTTTCTCTGAATTCTCTCTGATGATGAGAGCGAGAGAGAACGGTTCTTTTCTATTTTCAAAAGATGTGATATATAATAGAACAAACACTTTCCTTAACATTTTATACCCTCCTGCCTTAGGGACCTTCCCGTTTAAAAGATTGGGTCATATGTGTCTCAAGCTCATCATCTGAGACACACATGTGATTCGTTCCCAATTGGTGTCTCAGCTGATTCATGTCCTCTCAATGGTCCCTGATAGTGGTGTCATTTGATTCGTGATTCCCAGCTGGTGTCCCTTGATTGTGGTCCTCAGAAGGGAGTAATCAACAAAATTTATAACCTATTACACCATGTACTAGGATAGCCTTAGCTAGCATAGCATAGTGGCTCTAGGATCGTTCACTAAGAAGGGTTTTCAACTCTCAACTAATACCAATTCAAAGTAAATTGGTGCTTTTTCATTTCAAGGTTAGCTTAAGAAATAAAACACAAACTTTGTTTAAATGAGGTTTTGTTTAAAGCTAACTAAAAAGAAAGGAATGGAAATTACTTATGAAGAAAAACATTCCTTGGAGGTTTAGGTTCACAGGGGAGGTTCCTTATGCAAAAATAGAGTTCCGGTCATTTGGTTCGTTTCCTCGCATTAGAGAATTAACATATAGTCGATTCTCTAACCGGTGCTGTACAGATGTATTCTTTAAATGGATTTCAGCTCTAATTCCCTCTCACTGATGCAACTTGCAATGGCTCATGCCTCTCACCTAGCGTTTGTCATTCAAGGTGATCTTTAACTTTGGACTTCCCTTCTCATGCTCGCAAGAGATAACTAATGGATGTCTCCTTGGAGTCCAAAAGCTTACCTTACCAAGTGTTGGCAATTCTAGAAAATCCTACCTCCAAGTCACTTCCCAAAAGCTCGCAAGAGATAAACAAGTGCATCTCCATGGACGGAGATCACGTGTTGGCTCAAGTGAATCGAAGGTGTTTTAAGTTAACTAAAAACATAGAAATCATTAAAGGATCACACTTTCTCTTCATTAATGATTGAAACCACAAAGCTATAAATTCTTGCACTTGGAACCTTTCCCGGCAACCTTAACTCCAAGGAACTAAAAGTCTAGCCGCTCATTCTCTGAGGAAACTTCCTTAGAGCTTGTTTGGCTAAAAAGAAAACTAATGAGAAAACAAATATATCCAGGAAAAACAGAGCAAGTGCTCTATGAAATATATTTCTCTTTTCTACAGATTACATAATTGATCCCTTTGTAAAGAAAATTACAAACTATATATATCAGGTTATTCACCCTTTGTACTTACTTAAAGACTAAGGAATCCTATGATAGGTGGATTACAAGGAGAGTTTGGGGATTTAGACAAAAAATATCTAAAGAAAAATATCCCAAAATATCTCAAAATGTCGGTCGAAAATATCAGGAAGCTTCAGGAGAACATCGCAGCACTGTATACTAAGAGAAGAACTCTGTGGGTAAGCGTTATCAGAAGGTCCGGATATGTATATTCGGAGAAGTTGAAGCGTCCTCCTCTCCCATCCGGCTGTGAGATATCCGGATGTAAAATGTCGGTGCACGGAATTCTTCCCCGGGTGGACTAAGCTATGCTGCGCAAGGGGGACCGTCTGCTTGTGCAAGGTGTAGGGACCCCTCTCCCGGATGACACGGAGTGCGCAAGGCTATCCGGATCAACTCCATCCGGATTTCCCAAGAGGACATTCGTCGTAATGCTATCCGGACTCCCTAAGAGGAAAAGACGGCGCAATGCTATCCGGCGTAGCTCCATCCGGACGATAGCATAAACTATCCGGATATGTTGTTCGGATGGAAAACATTGACTAAAGTGATTGAGCGAGCCTTGCTACAGCCCACGTTCCGCCGCTCTCCAATGGTGTGTCCGGACGCCATGTCCGGACATCTTTTGCCATGGATTCCTAAAGAACTCTCCTCAATCTTTGATTGCTTTGGTGATCAAAAAGCTATCAAAACACCAAAACTTAACACAATTTGATTAGAATTGATTGCAAGGGTCCTTAATATGTTAATTGGGTTAAAAGGTGATAACTACTACTCAAAAGTGTTTATAAGAGTTTATTACAAGCTATCAAATAACAATTTTTGAGTAGTAATCACTCCCCCCAACTGACAAATTGCTAGTCCCTTAGCAATGAAGGAGAGAAAAATAAAAATAAACAGTACTATAATTTACAACATCATATTGATCAAAAAACAATTTTCAAGTGGCATGATGATCTAACTCTCACATGGAACATTAAAGAAATAAAACTCAAACTTCAACAAGAGTTATCAAATAACTTGTATAATCACAATTCTTAAAGAGAAGGCATTATGCAAATTTAAGCTTTAAAATAGTTTCCGCTCCCAAAAGGTCAAACCTTACTCTTCCACAAAAATCTAAGTGTTATTTATTAGTTTTTGAATATAGTATGTTGAACTAATCTCTCCCCCAAAGCTAGTTCTTTTTCAAAGCTTAGCAAACTAATCAACATCCAATAGGCTAAGAACGCACCTCTTGGTTCACAATTTTTTTTTCATTGTAGGAGTACAAGGCTAAAGGTATTATTTTCTAAATTGTCCATGTAACGGGGGTCCATCGATGACTCCCAACCAATTAAGGTTTAGGGCATCAAGCTTTAAGGATCTTTCAACCACTAACTCCTCGGATTTTACCCTGGACTTTTGAGAATAAATTTTAATACCCAAGCACCTACAGTATGTTAAACTCCACCTATTCACCCTTGTAACGAGCATTGAGGTCGGTGACTCCCAACCAATTAAGGCTTAGGGCACTAGGTTTTAAAGATTTTCACCATATACCCCTCAGACCTTGCTCGGGTTTCAATGCAAGCAAACATTTTTCTTTCTTTCTTTATTCTTCTTTCAAAGGCTCATTGGCTTTTTATAAGGTGTCCCAACACTATCAAATGAGGTCAAAGGTACCAAGTCTAAAATTTTCCTAAGTCAAGAGGGAAATAGTTTTTCATCTTATAATCGGAACCTATTGTGCACAGTGTGTGAAAAGCTTAAAGTGGAAGAACTAAGGTTGAATTCAATAAAAGTTTCAACAATTTATCAACTTTAGTAAGCATAATACAAACTCTAAGTCAAGTAAAAAGACAAAAATTCAATTTCTCCCTTTTCATTTTTAAGAATTTTTCCTTAATAACCATGGAGAGTAGAATAAAAACTTAAAAAATTTTAAAATTAAGCAAAAGCAACTAGATTACCAAAATACTTAGCATTAATAACAAAAAACTTCCTTCCTCAACTCTCCCCCCAACCAAGCTGAACATTGTCCTCAATGTGACAAAAGCGATTGAAAAATAGGGAGGAAGTGGTACCTCCTTAGAGACATGAAGTGATGCTGTGGAAATAATGGCTCAGTTGTCTCTCCTGTAGCAGGCTCTGGATGAGGTGAGAATGGCATGCTCAGGAGCTGATGTACTGCCAAGATGATGCTGAATCTGCCTCAGGATGGCAGTGTGTTGGGTCTGAGTGGCAAGAATCTGCTCCTACTAATTTTAATCATTCAAAAAGATTAAGTTAGTTACAATTTACATAATTTCAAGACCAAAATTACGAACAAATAATTTACAAAACTTAAAAATTAACATATTTAACAAAATTATGGACTTTGGTGAAACCAAGTCCATCTAATCCTTCTCTGATCAGGATTTTTGTGGCTCAAGGAGGTTGATTTCCTCATTTTCTGGCTTGAACGGTTCAATGAATGGCTTGAGGCGATGACCATTGACTCTGAAGGTGTCTATGCCATTGGAATTTAGTAATTCCACCACTCCATTGAGATGTACTTGGTGAATAATGAAAGGACCTATCCACCTTGACTTGAGCTTCCCTGGAAAGATATGGAGCCTTGAGTCATAAAGTAAGACTCTTTGTCCTCTCCTCAATTCTTTGTTGGGGATTAGTTTATCATGCCACTTCTTCATCCTCTGTTTTGCAACTTTGGAATTGATGTAAGCATCATTTCTTAATTCCTCCATCTCATTAAGGTCTAAGCACCTCTTTGCCCCAGCTCTGATCAAGTCCATGTTCAACCTCTTGATTGCCCACCAAGCCTTATATTCAATTTCCACAGGGAGGTGGCATGCTTTGCCATAGACGAGACGATAGGGAGACATGCCAAGAATAGTCTTATAAGCTGTTCTATA
Source organism: Vitis riparia (assembly GCF_004353265.1). Lineage (NCBI taxonomy): Eukaryota > Viridiplantae > Streptophyta > Magnoliopsida > Vitales > Vitaceae > Vitis > Vitis riparia. The sequence goes on along the minus strand of NC_048432.1, from coordinate 3,351,305 downwards.
TGCCCATAATGAATCATGCAGCTTAATAGACCAATCTTTTCTGCTTGTAATCACCACTTTCATCAGTATGTTCTTTATTTCCCTGTTTGCTAGCTCCACTTTCCCTGGAAGTTTGAGGATGATAAGGTGTAGCTACCTTATGCTTCACTCCTTACTTGGCTAATAAGGCTTCAAAAGGTTTGTTGCAAAAATGAGTACCTCCATCACTAATTATGGCCTTGGGCACCCCAAATCTTGAGAAGATGTTCTCCTTAAGAAATTTGAGAACCACCCTGTGATCATTATGTTTACAGGGGATTGCCTCCACCCATTTGGAAACATAGTCCACCCCCACCAATATATAAGAGTTACCAAAAGACTTTGGGAAAAGTCTCATGAAGTCAATACCCCAAACATCAAAAAGATCAACTATAAGGATGGGGTTCATGGGCATTTGGTTTCTTTTTGTAAGCTTCCCTAGTCTTTGGCATCTATCACAACTCCTACACATGATGTGGGAATCTTTAAAAAGCGATGGCCAAGTAAACCCTGATTGCAAGACCTTCATGGTTGTTTTCTGAGAGGCAAAGTGGCCTCCACAGGCATTCTCATGGCAATGGCTGAGGATCCCTTGTTGCTCTTCTTCAGGGACACACTTCCTTATGATCTGATCTGCACAATACTTGAAAATGAAGGGCTCTTCCCAATAATAAGCATGAATCTTTGCAAAGAAGTGCTTCCTGTCTTGCGCTTTCCACTCACTTGGAACTTCACCAGTAACCAAATAGTTAGCAATATGAGCATACCAAGGAGCTTTCTCTAGCAACATAAGCGGTTCCTTAGGAAAGTCATCATTAATAGGTAATGCATGGGAATTATGTGCTATAGCCAACCTTGAAAGGTGGTCAGCTGCCACATTCTCCACCATTTTCTTGTCTCTGATTTGGAGATCAAACTCTTGTAACAAAAGAATCCATCTAATCAACCTTGCTTTTGCATCTTGCTTTGTCAATAAATACTTCAAGGCTGAATGGTCAGTGAAAACAATGATGAAAGACCTTACCAAATAAGCACGAAACTTGTCTAAAGCAAACACCACAGCTAACAATTCTTTCTCTGTAGTTGTGTAGTTTCTTTGAGCCTCATTCAACATTTTGCTTGCATAGTAGATCACATAGGGCTTCCCATATTCTCTTTGGCCAAGTACAGCTCCTATAGCAAAGTCACTAGCATCACACATTACTTCAAAGGGTAATTGCCAGTTATGAGCCCTTACTATTGGAGCAGTTGTCAAAAATTGCTTCAATTGATCAAAACCCTTTTGACATCTTTCATCCCAGACAAACTTAGCATCCTTAGCCAAAATTTCACAAAGAGGCCTTGACAGCTTAGAAAAATCTTGTATAAACCTCCTGTAGAACCCTACATGGCCAAGAAATTGCCTTACTCCTTTTACAATGGTTGGGGATGGCAATTTGGCAATAAGTTCCACCTTTGCTTTATCAACTTCAATGCCTTTCTCGGAGATGATATGACCAAGGACAATTCCTTGATGTACCATAAAACGACATTTCTCCCAGTAGAGCACCAAGTTTTTTTCAATGCATCTTTTCAGAACCGCTTCCAAATTTACTAAGCATTCTTCAAATGTACCTCCATATACGGTGATATCATCCATGAAAACCTCCATAATTTGCTCCACCATATCACTGAAGATACTAAGCATACATCTTTGGAATGTTGCAGGTGCATTGCATAAACCAAACGACATTCTTCTGTAGGCGTATGTTCTAAACGGACATGTGAAAGTGGTCTTCTCCTGATCTTCAACATCAATTTCAATTTGGAAATACCCTGAGTACCCATCCAAGAAACAATAAAAATGATGGCCAGAGACTCTCTCCAGCACCTGATCAATAAATGGGAGTGGAAAATGATCTTTCCTTGTCACAACATTCAATTTCCTGTAGTCAATACACACCCTCCAGCCTGAAGTGAGACGTGTAGCAATTTCTTCTCCTTTTTCATTTTGAACCACAGTAATCCCTGACTTCTTTGGTACCACTTGAGTAGGACTCACCCAAGGGCTGTCAGATATGGGATAAATAATACCCACTTGGAGTAGCTTCAGTACCTCAGTTCGCACTACTTCTTGTAAATGAGGATTCAATCTTCTTTGAGGTTGACGAATTGGTTTAGCTTCTTCCTCCATATATATGTAATGTGTACATACCAAATGACTGATTCCTTTCAAGTCAGATATTTGTCATCTTATTGCTTTCTTGCACCTCTTTAGAACTTCAAGTAGAGAAATCTCCTGATGACCAATAAGAGATGAAGATATAACAATAGGACATTGGTTATTTTCTTTCAGGTATGTGTATTTTAACTCCATGGGCAGAGGTTTCAAGTTGAGCTTCGGGAATTCTTTTGTTACATCATCTTGTCTCTCCTCTTTATTGAATAAAGGTATGATCTCTTCTTTCCTCCTCTAACCTTGTAGAGTAGCAAGCACATTAGCGGGTTCAGACAACCCTTCTTCAAGATCCTCAAGACTTTCATTCAACTCGTCTTGCATATTATGATCACAATGCTCCTCCACTAGAGTGTCAATAATGCATACCTCTTCTGGACTTTCTTCTTCTTCCGGAGTAATCAGCTTCTTTGACATATGAAAGATATTAAGCTCAAGTGTCATGTTGCCAAAAGTGAGTTGCATAAGCCCATTCCTACAATTTATGATTGCATTCGAAGTAGCAAGAAATGGCCTTCCAAGGATGATAGGAACATAATTAGCTTCCTTAACCAAAGGATCAGTATCAAGAACAACAAAATCTACTGGATAGTAGAAATTATCAACTTGAACTAAAACATCCTCGATTATCCCCCTTGGAATTTTCACTAACCTATCAGCTAAAGACAAGGTGATTGATGTTAGCTTTAATTCACCAAGCCCCAATTGCTTATAAACAGAGTATGGTAGCAAATTCACACTTGCTCCTAAATCTAGCAAAGCTTTTTCCACTACCTTTCCTCCAATCATAACTGAAATGGTAGGACATCCCGGATCTTTGTACTTCAAAGGAGATTTGCATTGTATGATAGCACTTACTTGTTCAGTCAAGAAGGCTTTCTTATTCACATTCAACCCTCTTTTGATAGTACACAGGTCATTTAGGAACTTTGCATATGATGGAACTTGCTTAATCATATCCAACAATGGAATGTTGACCTTCACTTGGCTCAATACTTCAAGGATTTCTGATGCATTTTTTATCCCCCTTTTCCCATGCAAAGCTTGAGGAAAATGTGGAGATGTGCATTTCTTCATCAATTCTTCCTTAATAAGCTCTTTATCTAGATTTGCATTCACTGTTGAATCACGGTCCTTCTTCCCTTCACTATTATCTTTCTTCTTTCCTTTCATTTTCTCCATCTTCTTTGTCTCTTCTTCTTCATTCTCTTCAACATATGGCTTGGGTGTTGGTGACTCAACCTTTTTACCACTCCTTAGAGTGATCAAGGCTTTAACATCTCTCACCTGTGAAGATTCTCCCTCACGAGTTTCCACTTCGTGGATACCCTTGGGGTTTTGGTGAGGCTGAGAAGGAAATCTACCCTTCTCCTGCACTGTGTTCAAATTGGTGAGACTTGAGATTGAGTATTGGAGATTATCTATCTTCTGAGATAAGTCATTTTGCAGCCCATCAATCCTTTTGTTCAAAGTATTCTCTACACTGTCAATTCTTTGACTGAGTTGAGAATTGATGGATTTTTGTTCTCCAACAAAATCTCTCACAACCTTGTTGAGATTCACTATTGCTTGTTCAAGACTTGAGGCTTGTTGGGATGGTTGAGATGGTTGAGCCGGCTGTTGGTACTGAGGTGCTCTTGGCTTCCATGAAAAATTTGGATGATTCCTCTAACTTGAGTTGTAAGTATTGTCATACGAAGCATTGCTATTGGGCTTGAATTGTCCAATGAAATTTGCTTGTTCTCCAAACATTTCGCTAGCAATTGGAATTGTAGGGCACTTTTCCACCAAGTGTTCATAAGATTGACAAATAGAACATGGCTTTACTTGCACTGGTGTTTCAGCAACAGCTTGCACTTCATTCATCTTTTTCAGTTGTAGCTCCTCCACTCTTCTTGTCATAGCTGCAAATTTTGCTTTCATTTCTACATCTTCATTCAAGGTGTATATCCCAGCCTTAGCATGAAGAGCATTTGGTTGAGACTTCATATTTCCCACTTCTCCTCTGTTTGGTTCATCCCATCCCCTTGAGACTTCAGCTACATAACTCAAGAAATCCATAGCTTCCTCAGGATTCTTACTCATGAAATCCCCTCCACACATTGTTTTGAGGAGTTGCTTCATTGAGGAAGACATCCCATCATATAAATAACTCACCAACAGCCATGTATCAAAGCCATGGTGAGGACAAGCATTAATGGCTTCCATGTATCTTTCCCAACACTCATAGAATTTCTCATTCTCTTTAGCTGAGAAGTTTGAAATTTGCCTTTTCAAGCTATTTGTTCTGTGAGTAGGAAAAAACTTCTTGAGGAATTCAGCTTGTAAATCAGTCCAAGAACGGATACTCCTTGGCCTTAAAGAATTAAGCCAAATCTTGGCCTTATCCTTTAAAGTAAAAGGAAATAGTTTAAGCCTCATCAGGTCGATAGAAGCTCCTCCCTCTCGGAATGTATTACAAACATCTTCAAATTTCTTGATATGGGCATAAGGATTCGCACTTTCCATTCCATGGAAAGTTGGCAGAAGTGGCACAATATGGGGTCTGATCACTAGCTGCTCTGTAGGGGGCACTATACATGATGGTGCACTCATACGAGGTGGATGCATACGGTCCCTCATTGATCTGAATTCATTGGGATTGTCCTAATGATCATGGTGACTATGCTGATCCTCAGGTGTAGTTTCCATGATGTTCAAGATTACTTCCAACTCCTTGTTATGAGGTATTTCAAGTTTAACAAGCCTTCCTCCACAATCTCGTATCCACTTTGGCATACACAACTAGTATCAACTGTAACTAAGAAAGAAAAACAAAAACAGAGGAAAATAAAAACAAAACTACTAAAAAGAGTTCGATTAACTAAAACTAAATTTAAAACTAAGCTAGAATATAAACAAGTAAAAGAAAAAACTAAAAGAGTTAGTAAAATGACAAAAAACTCACCAAACTTGTGATGAAAACCACAAGTACCCTGAAATAATATCAATATGAAGTTGGCACCTTCCCCGGCAACGACGCCATTTGATTCGTTCCCAATTGGTGTCTCAACTGATTCATGTCCTCTCAATGGTCCCTGATAGTGGTGCCATTTGATTCATGATTCCCAGCTGGTGTCCCTTGATTGTGGTCCTCAGAAGGGAGTAATCAACAAAATTTATAACCTATTACACCATGTACTAGGATAGCCTTATGTCACAAGCTGATTCAAATGAGCCTCCCCATAGCCTTATATAGAGGAAGGAAACTTCTGGAGACTCCTAGAGTGGGAAGAGTGTGGAAGGTTCTAGAGAAGCCTGGAGGAATCCACACAATTCTACACCATGGTGGAAGGCACGAGAGGAGTCCGGGGCTTTCTAGAGAAATCTAGAAGACTCTTGTATATACTTGTATATAGGCTTGTACCTAGAATGATGTAGGACATTCTAGAATAGTCTTGAGTTGTAAGAAACCCTCCAAGGTTCCAGAGAGTTCCATTGGTGCCTATAAATAGGTGAGGGCCTCATTTGGCCAAGGCACCAAGCAAGTGAGCATCCAAGCACTTGTAAAGGTTTCCTTGAGTTAGTGAAAGCTTCCATTCTTTCAAGAATTGCCTACCAAGCTTCTTAAGCTTTTGAGTCGCGAGTGTCTTAGCCGAGTGAGCTAAGCATTGGGGAGCAAGGCTGACTTAGCAAGATCAAGCGTCTTGGCTTGCCTAAGTGCCGCACGAGCTTAGTAAACGACTAAGTCCGTGACAAGTGGTATCAGAGCGCGGTTACGAGGTGGGCATAGAAAAGGAAGCATGTCGGGCGCTAACGTGGAGAAGACTAGCGAGCAAACCCGTGGACGGGAGATGGAGCATATTGCACGGGGCTGAGGCAGGAAGGATAAGTCTCGTGACGCCTTAGCCAACATGGAGGCAAGGCTAGCCAAGGTGGAACTAGCCATGGCAGACACCCGGGAAGGGGTGGACTTGATCGAGCAAGGCATGGAGAAGGGCTTAGAGGATCTAAGGGAGCAGATCCAAGACCTTCACGAGGGTGTGCTGGGTTCACAAGTTCAGCCGGTATCACACGAGGAGTTCATGTCCTTCCAAGACAAGGTCATAACCATGTTCGCTAGTGTGGAGTCAAGGATGGAGGCCTCGGCTGCACGCATGGATGCCCGAGACCAAGAAATTCATCAAGAGCTGGCCATCTACAAGACTGTGGTGTCAGCACGAGTCATGGCCACTCATGAGGCACCAAGGGTGGAGGTGCCCAAGCCACACACGTTCAGTGGCAAGAGGGATACGAAGGAGCTGGATAATTTCTTATGGCACATGGAGCGTTACTTTGAGGCCATTGCATTAACGGATGAAGCCACTAAGGTACGCATCGCGACCCTTTACCTCACTGATAATGCTACTCTATGGTGGCATCAACGGTTTGCTGACATAGAAAGAGAGACGTGCACCATAGACACATGGGATGCCTTTAAGAGAGAAACCAAGAGGCAATTCTATCCCGAAGATGTGGCTTATCTAGCAAGGAAGAGTTTGAAGCGTCTCAAGCACACGGGCGCGATCCGTGAGTATGTCAAGGAGTTCTCTACGCTTATGCTTGAGATACCTAACATGGCTGAGGAGGAGCTACTGTTTAACTTCATGGACAACTTGCAAATCTGGGCCGAGCAAGAGTTGAGGAGGCGTGGTGTCCAAGACTTAGCCACGGCCATGGCAGTAGCGGAGTCCTTGGTGGATTATAGAAAGGGAGACTCCTCCAAGCCTAAGCCACCATCCAAGGGTAACCAGGCCAAAGGTGGGGGAGACAAGAGGTCGCAAGGCCATACTTCTAAGGAAGGATCAAGCAAAGGCCCTAGTGGCAAGGATGGCAAAGGCAAGGACAAGCGAAAGGAGTTCACGCCCAAGACCAATTGCTTCCTATGCGATGGTCCGCACTGGGCACGAGACTACCCTAAGAGGAAGGCTTTAAATGCTATGATCAAGGAAAAGGAACAGGAAGGCGATGCTAAGGTGGGATCGTTGCAGCTCCTAAATGCCCTTAAGGCCAAGCCGATGCCTAAGACGCCTCAAAGCAAAGGGCTGATGTATGTAGAGGCCCTTGTGAATGGGAAGGCCACCAAGGCCTTGGTAGACATAGGTGCCACTCATAACTTTGTCTCGGAGGATGAGGCAAGAAGGTTGGAGCTCCAAGCATCCAAGGAAGGAGGATGGCTCAAGGCATTCAATTCAGCCGCCAAGCCATCACATTGAATAGCTCGCGGGGTGGCTATGCACATCGGCTCGTGGGAAGGAAGGGTCGACTTCACAGTGGCACCCATGGACGACTTCAAGATGATGCTAAGAATGGACTTCCTACAGAAGGTCAAGGCCGTGCCACTACCTTTTTTACACTTAATGGCTATCCTAGAGGAGGAGAAGCCATGCATGGTCCCTACGGTCACTGAAGGTACGCTCAAGACCCCTATGCTATCTGCTATGCAAGTAAAGAAGGGGTTAAAGAGGGAAGAGGTGACCTACCTCGCCACCCTTAAGGAAGAAAGGGATGATGGGTCGGGAGAACCCATGCCTAAGGAAATCGAGGGGGTCCTTGATGAGTTCAAGGACGTGATGTCGCCCGAGTTGCCTAAGAGACTTCCTCCTAGGAGAAAGGAGGATCACAAGATTGAGTTGGAGCCGGGAGCCAAGCCCCCTGCTATGGGGCCATATAGGATGGCACCACCCAAGTTGGAGGAGCTAAAGAGACAACTCAAGGAATTGCTAGATGCGAGGTTCATCCAACCATCCAAGGCTCCCTATGCCACGCCGGTCTTATTTCAGAAGAAGCATGATGGGTCCCTACGGATGTGTATCGACTATCGGGCACTCAACAAGGTGACGGTGAAGAACAAGTATCCCATCCCGCTCATTGTTGACTTGTTCGATCAACTTGGTAGGGCAAGGTACTTCACGAAGCTAGATCTAAGGTCAGGCTACTACCAAGTAAGGATTGCGGAGGGGGACGAGCCGAAGACTACATGTGTGACCAGGTACGGCTCATATGAGTTCTTAGTGATGCCTTTCGGACTCACCAATGCCCCAGCAACGTTCTACACCCTCATGAACAAGATCTTCCACCCATACTTAGACAAGTTCGTGGTGGTGTACTTGGATGACATAGTCATCTACAGCAACACCCTGAAGGAGCATGAAGAACACTTGAGGAAGGTCTTTAAGATCTTGAGGCAGAATGAGCTATACGTGAAAAAGGAGAAGTGCTCGTTTGCTAAGGAGGAAGTGAGCTTCCTAGGGCATCGCATCAGAGATGGCAAGCTGATGATGGATGATAGCAAGGTGAAAGCCATCCAGGAATGGGATCCACCAACCAAGGTACCTCAACTTAGATCTTTCCTTGGTTTAATTAATTACTACCGACGGTTCATAAAGGGTTATTCGGGAAGGGCCGCTCCACTCATTGATCTTTTTAAGAAGAATAAGGCATGGGAATGGGATGAAAGGTGCCAACAGGCCTTTGAGGATCTAAAGAAGGCTGTGACTGAGGAGCCAGTGTTGGCACTACCTGACCACACCAAGGTCTTTGAGGTACACACTGATGCCTCAGACTTCGCTATTGGGGGAGTCCTTATGCAAGAAAGGCACCCAATCGCATTTGAGAGTCGCAAGTTGAATGACGCGGAGAGGCGTTACACGGTGCAAGAAAAGGAGATGACCGTTATCGTCCACTGCTTGCGCACCTGGAGACACTATCTGCTAGGGTCTCACTTCGTAGTGAAGACCGACAACGTGGCCACTAGCTACTTCCAGACACAGAAGAAGCTGAGTCCTAAACAAGCTAGGTGGCAAGACTTCCTGGCCGAGTTCGACTATACGCTGGAGTATAAACCAGGAAGTGCTAATCATGTGGCCGACGCCCTAAGCCGCAAAGCCGAGCTAGCGTCCATGACGAGTCAACCCCAAGGAGACATCATGGATCTTCTAAGGGAGGGACTGCAACATGATCCAATGGCTAAGAACCTCATTGCCCTGGCTCATGAAGGAAAGACTAAGGGGTTTTGGGTGGAGGACGACCTACTCTACACTAAGGGGAGACGACTCTACATGCCTAAGTGGGGGAACATAAGGCGAAATCTGATAAAGGAGTGCCATGACACCAAGTGGGCTGGGCACCCTGGGCAACGACGCACAAGGGCACTACTCGAGTCGGCTTACTATTGGCCTCAAATACGGGATGAGGTTGAGGCCTATGTGAGGACTTGTCTTGTGTGCCAACAAGAAAAGGTGTAGCAGCGACAACCTAGAGGCCTGTTAGAGCCACTACCTGTAGCAGAACGCCCATGGGACAGCGTCACCATGGACTTCATCATCGGGCTACCCAAGTCAGAGGACAACGGGTCTATCATAGTGGTGGTGGACAGGTTCTCTAAGTATGCAACCTTCATAGCAGCCCCGACTGACTGCACAGCGGAAGAGACGGCGAGGCTATTCCTAAAGCACGTAGTCAAGTATTGGGGGTTGCCAAAGTTCATCATCAGTGATCGCGATCTGCGTTTCATTGGGAAGTTTTGGACGGAGCTCTTCAAACTTATGGGTTCGGAGCTTCACTTCTCCACAAGCTTCTACCCACAGACGGATGGGCAGACCGAGAGGGTGAACGCTTTATTGGAGTTATACTTGAGGCACTTCGTGAGTGCCAACCAGAAGGATTGGGCTAAGTTGCTAGACATAGCCCAGTTCTCATACAACTTGCAGAGGAGTGAGGCGACCAATAAGAGCCCGTTCGAGCTAGCTACGGGGCAGCAACCGTTAACTCCTCACACTCTAACGATTGGCTACACGGGGAGAAGTCCAGCGGCTTTCAAGTTCGCGAAAAGGTGGCACGAGCAAGCTGACATAGCACGCTCATACTTGGACAAGGCCGCTAAGAAAATGAAGAAGTGGGCTGACAAGAAGCGACGACACACGGAGTACAAGGTCGGAGACATGGTGCTTGTCAAGCTCCTTCCTCAGCAATTCAAGTCCCTAAGGCCGGTGCATAAGGGCCTTGTGAGGAGGTATGAAGGACCCTTCCCCATACTTAGGAAGGTCGGCAAGGTGTCCTATAGAGTCGAGCTGCCCTCGAGGTTGAAGATTCATTCTGTCTTCCATGCAAGCTACTTGAAACCTTATCACGGAGACAAGGATGATCCAAGCCGAGGGTTGTCTAAGAGGGCACCTACAGCGGTCGTGACCTCCTATGATAAGGAGGTAGAACACGTCCTCGTAGATAGGGTCATCAAGAGACGATGGGTACCTCCTGCTACGGAATACATGGTGAAGTGGAAGGGACTACCAGAAAGCGAGGCTAGCTGGGAGCCAGCAGAGGCACTATGGCAGTTCCAAGAGCAGATCGAGCGGTTCTGGGCAGAAGGCGCGACGAGGACGTCTGCGGCATAGGTGGGGGAGAGTGTCACAAGCTGATTCAAATGAGCCTCCCCATGACCTTATATAGAGGAAGGAAGCTTCTGGAGACTCCTAGAGTGGGAAGCGTGTGGAAGGTTTTAGAGAAGCCTGGAGGAATCCACACAATTCTACACCGTGGTGGAAGGCACAAGAGGAGTCCGGGGCTTTCTAGAGAAATCTAGAAGACTCTTGTATATACTTGTATATAGGCTTGTACCTAGAATGATGTAGGACATTCTAGAATAGTCTTGAGTTGTAAGGAACCCTCCAAGGTTCCAGAGAGTTCCATTGGTGCCTATAAATAGGTGAGGGCCTCATTTGGCCAAGGCACCAAGCAAGTGAGCATCCAAGCACTTGTAAAGGTTTCCTTAAGTTAGTGAAAGCTTCCATTCTTTCAAGAGTTGCCTACCAAGCTTCTTAAGCTTTTGAGTCGCGAGTGTCTTAGCCGAGCAAGCTAAGCATTGGGGAGCAAGGCTGACTTAGCAAGATCAAGCGTCTTGGCTTGCCTAAGTGCCGCACGAGCTTAGTGAACGACTAAGTCCGTGACACTTAGCTAGCATAGCATAGTGGCTCTAGGATCATTCACTGGGAAGGGTTTTCAACTCTCAACTGATACCAATTCCAAGTAAATTGGTGCTTTTTCATTTCAAGTTTAGCTTAAGAAATAAAACACAAACTTTTTTTAAATGAGGTTTTGTTTAAAGCTAACTAAAAAGAAAGTAATGGAAATTACTTATGAAGAAAAATATTCCTTGGAGGTTTAGGTTCACAGGGGAGGTTCCTTATGCAAAAACAGAGCTCCGGTCATTTGGTTCGTTTCCTCGCATTAGAGAATTAACATATAGTCGATTCTCTAACGGATGTTGTACAGATGTATCCTTTAAATGGATTTCAGCTCTAATTCACTCTCACTGATGTAACTTGCAATGGCTCCTGCCTCTCACTTAGCGTTTGCCATTCAAGGTGATCTTTAACTTTGGACTTCCCTTCTCACGCTCGCAAGAGATAACTAATGGATGTCTCCTTGGAGTCCAAAAGCTTACCTTACCAAGTGTTGGCAATTCTAGAAAATCCTACCTCCAAGTCACTTCCCAAAAGCTCGCAAGAGATAAACAAGTGCATCTCCATGGACGGAGATCACGTGCCTTACCACGTGTTGGCTCAAGTGAATCGAAGGTGTTTTAAGTTAACTAAAAACATAGAAATCATTAAAGGATCATACTTTCTCTTCATTAATGATTGAAACCACAAAGCTATAAATTCTTGCACTTTGAACCTTTCCCGGCAACCTTAACTCCAAGGAACTAATAGTCTAGCCGCTCATTCTCTGAGGAAACTTCCTCAGAGCTTGTTTGGCTAGAAAGAAAACTAACGAGAAAACAAATATATCCAGGAAAAACAGAGCAAGTGCTCTGTGAAATATATTTCTCTTTTCTACAGATTACATAATTGATCCATTTGTAAAGAAAATTACAAACTATATATATATCAGGTTATTCACCCTTTGTACTTACTTAAAGACTAAGGAATCCTATGATAGGTGGATTACAAGGAGAGTTTAGGGATTTAGACAACAAATATCTAAAGAAAAATATCCCAAAATATCTCAAAATGTCGGTCGGAAATATCAGGAAGCTTCAGGAGAACATCGTAGTACTATATAATGAGAGAAGAACTCTACGGGTAAGCGTTATCAGAAGGTCCGGATATGTATATTCGGAGAAGTTGAAGCGTCCTCCTCTCCTATTCGGCTATGAGATATCCAGATGTAAAATGTCGGTGCACGAAATTCTTCCCCGGGTGGACTGAGTTATGTTGCGCAAGGGGGACCGTCTGCTTGTGCAAGGTGTAGGGACCCCTCTCCCGGATGACACAGAGTGCGCAAGGCTATCCGGATCAACTCCATCCGGATTTCCTAAGAGGACATTCGCCGCAATGCTATCCGGACTCCCTAAGAGGAAAAAGCGGCGCAATGCTATCCGGCGCAGCTCCATCCGGACGATAGTATAAACTATCCGGATATGTTGTCTGGATGGAAAACATTGACTAAAGTGAGTGAGTGAGCCTTGCTACAGCCCACGTTCCGCCGCTCTCCAATGGTGTGTCCGGATGCCATGTCTGGACATCTTTTGCCATGGATTCCTAAAGAACTCTCCTCAATCTCTGATTGCTTTGGTGATAAAAAAACTATCAAAACACCAAAACTTAACGCAATTTGATTAGAATTGATTGCAAGGGTCCTTAATATGTTAATTGGGTTAAAAGGTGATAACTACTACTCAAAAGTGTTTATGAGAGTTTATTACAAGCTATCAAATAGCACTTTTTGAGTAGTAATCAACATGGTATCGGGCTCTACACATGAGGTGGCCCACACTTTAGTACGATTAGTAAATAAAATACCAAAATTTTGAATAGCTTGATCATGAATAATTGTTAAAACATGTGTAAGTCTATATCTTAACAGAATACCCTTACCTATAGACCAAAACAAGGGTCTACACTTATCCTTTATACATGCATTTTTTTTTTAGTTTTGGTCGTATATTTTTAATTTAATATTTTGTTGTTTTTTTAAAAAAAAAATTACACTTTCCGTCAATGTCTAAAATTTCAAATATGTCTATGCTCTAAAAATTCTCAGAAGTTGTAGTCTTGTAGCCTAGAATGTGAAGTGAGAGTTTGATGAAAAACGAAAGAAACAAAGATATAAAATATAATTTGTGAGCAAGGATGAAAATATCGGTTTTGACAGATATATTAATAACTTGATTTTACAGATATCAGGATGTATCAGAAAATATTGGTGAATATTTTGACACAAAATATCAATGGAAAAAAATGGATCAAAACTCATTAAAATATTTTTGTTTATTTAAAAAAAACTCTTAAACATGATAAAATAAACAATAACATATTTATTAAATTTTTTTTTTTTTTTTTTTTGTAAAACTTAAAAACACAAAATTATCAACAAATATCAATGAAAAAATTGGAAAAAAAAATCAAAATTAAGAAAAACTCATAAAATATTAGTAAAAACTAAAAAAAAATTATATAAGAAGCAATAATACACATAATGAAGTTATTTATTAAAAATTGATATAATTAATGATATTTGATAATAATATACATAATTTAAGAATTTAAAATATATTTAATATTCAATATATATATATTAAAAAATTATTATGATGATTTGTATAATTTGAATAATTTTTAAATGGAATATGAAAACGAAATAATTAAAATTAATTTACTTATTATTATTTTATTTTATAAGTCTAGGAGTGCAACTATATTTAATTTATATGTGTTGCATATTTAAAAAATGCTGAACTAGCTTAGTTGGTCAGAGCCCCATCCATGTGCACCCGAGACTCAGGTTAAAGCCTTAGTGTTGTTTCCATTAAAATTTTCCGCACGTTGACCCAATAATTTCAATATCGGCATTTTCATCATTGTCTACAAGTACTTGGATTCTATATGAATAAAAAAAGGCACTCACATCCTTGGATTAAATATATATCCCATGGATAAGTTGTACTTACCCGCGGCTGAAGCTTTCTACTATGACTTTAAAAAAGAAAAATGTAATAAAAAAAACATATAGCAATGTGGTTATGCCTGCCAGTAGATGGCCGAAAACTAATTCTAATCTTTTTGTTTCAAGAAGAATGGAATTCATTTTTGTTATTCATGAATGTGTTCTTAAATACAGGGGATGACAATCAGTTCATATAAGAGAGTTTGTTTCTAACAGACTTAGTTTTTAATAGTTAGTTAGTTTTAGAACTAACAAGGTCATGCTAATTGTGAAGTGTGGAATCTAATAGAGACATTACATTCTTGTTGCTACTGATGGGCTGCCATGACTGGTGTTTATCATCCCCCTACAAGCTCGCAAGGCATGGAACTACAGACAGTTGAGTGTGGGAGGAAGAGAACTGGGAGCTTGGAAAATTCTTGGTAAATATATCGACTAGTTGCTCGGTGAAAGGTATGTATTGGATGTGAAGGTCTCGTTGACGAAGGGCCTTATCACACATAAAGTGAAGGTCGATTTCTATATGTTTGGAGTATGCATGGAAGATTAAATTGGTGGCTAGAGCAATTTCACTCTCGTTGTCACACCATATTAGGGTTGTTGTAGTTTGGGCAATGCAATGTTCTTTCAAGAGAGACTGAACCCGTAGTATTTCTGTAGTGAGAGAGGCAAGTGCTTGGTATTTTGATTGGACACTGCTACGTGAGATCACTTTTTGTTTCGTGGACGACCATGATCTGAGGTTGGGTCTAAAGAATAAGTAGTATCCCCTAGTATTTCATCCATCATCAAGACAGGATGCCCAGTTTGCATCTGTGTAACCTTGAAGTGCAAGGGAAGAAGAGGCTTGGAAGAGTAGACCATGTGAGGTGTGCTCTTCAAGTATCGAAGAATTCTTTTTACTGCAATCTAATAACTAGTGGTAGGATGAGCCATAAATTGGTAAGCTTTATTGATGGAGAGGGAGATATCTGCACGAGTTATGGTGACATGCATATTGAAGTGCTCTTACTATGCTTCGATAAAGGTCCTTGATCAAAAAGAGGATCTCCATCGGCAGAAGATAATAGTTTGCCCAAGGCACTTGGAGTATGGGTAGGTTTGGGGTCAAGTATAGAAGTTCTCTAGAGAAACTTTGTGATGTATCAAAGCCTTTTGCAACGAGGCAGGCTTTATAGCATTCAATGCTCCCATCAGCTTTGCATTTGAGTTTAAACAATTATTTATATCCAATGGGATTGTTGTGAGACGTTGATAGCACCAGAGTCAAGGTGTTATTTTGTAAAAAAGCTTAATACTCAGCTTCCATAGCCATACACTAATTCTGGTATGTTAAGGCCAGTTTAAAATTCTATAGGATAGTTTGTGAGGTTGTGAGGAGAGTTATGGTCTTGAGAAGTTCTACTTTGAACCTAGTAATCATGGGAGGATGGTTGGTATTCGATGTAGTTAATTAATCATGGGAGAATTTTATGAAAATAGATTTTAAATTTTTGAGAGGATGTTTTTATCAAAATTCATTTTGAAAATTACTCTCATGGAAATTTTAAAATTTTCATGTTCATATTCTCCTATTACATTAGGCATCCAATTAAGAAATAAATATTTTTAGAAATTTTCAAAATAGATAATTTATTTATCAGAGAAATTACTAAAGGTTTTAAAATGCTCTTATTTATCTCAAATGATTAAGTAACGAGGGCCTTAAGTAAGCTCATGACCTCCATTGTCAAGCCCATCTTGATTTGGGTTCATCACTACTCCACCGACGGGTTGAGCCCTAGGAATCAAAGGCTATGGACTCTCCATTAGGACGACACTAGACATATCTATAGTGGGAGCAACCACCCCACTAGTGGGGTTCCTTACTTGGTGACGTTGATAGTTAAATGAAAATGGTTATACACTTATTATTGGATATGAAGTGGCCAAATCACCCTCCATTGTCCCACTTGCATAGTCCATGGGCCAAACAAAAGGTATGTTGATCTTGCCTTTCGATACCTTTCATGGTTAAGGTAGAGAGATCAATCTGAGAGGGTCTCTAACTAGTTATAAGGTCATGACTTGCCCACAATAGGCTTGAGAGGTAATCTTGATAGGTGATAATACTACCTAGTTAGATCACAAACACCAGTTCATAGGGAGTTTGCATGAAATGGATAGTGTTAGGTTAAACCCTTAAAAGTATGACATGGTGTAATAATTGAAATTCGTTATTTATTTAATGATGTTCCAATTTCACTTTTATCTATCCTTATTCCATGTATTATACTTTATGAGCATTCTTACCTACATCTTTTGTATTATATGTGACTTAGGTGGATTAGGAGTTGCATAGAAGATCTAAGTCATGGGTTCCTTGACCTATAGGTGAGATTGTAAGCTGATTATATATTCCCTATGGATTGGATCACTATTAATGGAAGACGGTAGCAATAGGTATTTTCAATAAAGGTACCATGATATCTCATTGGATTGAGACAACGTGTCTCCTTAGATGATCTTAAGGAGGTGTGTTCATGAAAATTATGGTTATAGTAGTTCCTTAAATAGAACTTGACACTGACTCTTTGAGAGTTAAGACATGTCAGTTGAATACATAATAGGATGATCTGTAACTCAAGGATAGTAGAGGTAGTCTTGAAAGACTGATAGCTTTCACCTTGTTAGACTATAGATACCAATTCATGGGGATATTAAACACAATGGATAAAAGGTCATCGATCTAAGCACGTAATGTCTCATTGTTATTTACATAAGATACTAGAGTTCAGTTGATTCTCTATAGTGGGATGTTGAATAAACTTTAAAATTGGATTTTGAGGGAGCTGGTACTCCTATGGATTTTAATAGTCCCCGTTTTGAACTCATATACCTTGTTGGCATGGATTATGAAGGTCGGATTGGCTTTAGGTTCACTTTTATGCATAGGGCATTTTGGTAATTATATAAGATTGCACAAGAGTAAGTGAACAAGGTTTCTAGATTGGGTTAATTTATTAATTAGTAAGCCCTATTAGGTTAATTAATCAATTAGGACCTATTTTGGGCTAGATTAAGTGACCTAAGTCCATGTGAGCTTAAGTCACTTAAGTTTTCCATCACTTTTTGCTTCCACTATCTAGAGAGAAAGAGAGTCATAGCCTCCACCCTCTTTTCTTCCCTACCGAAAGTGTGTCAAAAACAATGTTGAGTCATCCAGTGGAAGATTATGGTTTACAAAACTTCCAACAACTTCGAGGTCGTTTTCAACACTTAGAATTTAAGGTTTGAGAATATCCAAAACTAAATGTTAGTACTTTAACCCTAAAAGATCATTTTTTTAAAAAATTGGTATTACTTCCGATGCTTAGATCTAAGATGCCAACAAATTGTAGGTCACGTACTTGAGCTTTGTTTTATTGTTATTTACATAAGGTACTAGATCGAGTGCAATTGATTCTCTTTAGTAGAATGTTGAATCAACTTCAAAATTGAATTATGAGGGAGCTAGAAATCCTGTGGGTCTTAGTGGTCCCTACTTTGATCTCATATACCATAATGACACAGTTTATAAGGGTTGGATTGACTCTAGATTCATTCTTGTACATGATTTCATTTTGGTAATTACATAAGGTTGCATAGGAGATAATGATCAAGATTTCTAGATTAGGTTAATTGATTAATTAGATAGCCCTATGTGGTTAATTAATCAATTATGACCTATTTTGGGTTATATTAAGTAACTCAAGCTTTGATGGGCTCAAGCCACTTAAGTCTAGTGGGCAACCCTATCAATACCCCTTAAGGGTTAGGGTTTCCATGACTTTTAGATGAGAGTGGTCTTCCACATCTAGAGAAAGAGCCATTACTTCCTTCTTTTCATTGGTCACACTATGCAGTGCCAAGA
The DNA here is from genome assembly GCF_004353265.1 of Vitis riparia. NCBI lineage: Eukaryota > Viridiplantae > Streptophyta > Magnoliopsida > Vitales > Vitaceae > Vitis > Vitis riparia. The sequence continues at coordinate 3,333,213 of NC_048432.1, read as the reverse complement.
TCATGATTCGAGTCATCAGACAGAAGATCTTAGGTGTACGAGACCTCTGGAGTCTTCAAGCTTCTTCTTCACCACAAGGAATTGTTATAGGAACATTCAGATCCAAGTATGGGGTTAAATCTCTAAATCTTTATTCTTAATATGGTTGTAGTAGATTTAGAGATGGCTAGGGCTAGATGCATGCAACCTATGACATGAGATGGAGTAATCTAGGGTTTCCAACAATTTATTGATCAACTATAGTATTGTTTGTGTGTTTTGTCTCTATGTTGTGAGTGTAGTTGTATCAATTGTATATTTCTTTTTTCTACCTCCCCTTAAGCAACAATGTCTTGAATGTAATGGAATCAATTGTCTAGTTTTTTGTTCTACAATGTTACTAATTGGATCCTTGCTATACAATAGAGTTGACACACCATCAATGCTTAGATGTTGATAACCATATCAGCTCAAGTCATGACTTTAAGTGCAGAAAGTATATCATCAATTAAACAACTTCCCATACATACCTTGAACAAGCAACACACTCCTACTCCATAGCAGATAATGTAATTCAAGATTACTTCTTATTTCATTAGGAGATAGCTAAACCGTCAACTAAAAGCATATTATTAAAAAGTAAGTCCTAATATACCAAATAAATATATATATTACCCCAAGTAAAGAAGATTAAGTTTATATATTAAAAATTCCAATAGAAAAGATCTATCAAAAGTCATCATTTAATTACCCAAATGTTGTCACTATGATAAAAACCTTACTAAGGTAGACACGTCATAAGGAAAAAATGGAATCTATTTAAGTTACTAATTCCTTTTTTGCTTTAGGGTTTTGGGTGATCCTTTCTCCCTCACTCGCTAAAATTCAACGCAGCCTTCTAATCATCTCTTCCCAAAGATTAACACCATCATCAGATCTACTAAGAAAGAAGTTGTTCTTCTCAAGATGTGAACATCAACAAAAGGTAGAGTGTTTGCACCATTCTTTTTAAAGGTAAGTAGTTTTCCTATAATTTTAAATATATTTTGTAAGGTTTCTGTAAATTAAACTTACAATTGCCATCCTATTTCCTCTTTTAAAGTACAAATTTTAGTGCTTGCGGTTTTTTTTAGCTTTTTTTTCTCTTATTCTTTATTTTTTGTATATTTTGATTTAGGTTTGTTTCATCCAACTATAAAGTTCAATGGCATGAGTGGAGTCGGAAAAAGGTATAATTATAAATTTTTTTGGATGACTATATTACATTGTTTAGCGAAATGATAATTAGGCCTTTGACCCTCTCTTTGGCAGCAGACTAGTTTCCACCATTGATATAAATGCCTGACTATGTTTGATAATCAATTACACTTTTAAGAAAATTCAATATTCAAGAAAATGAGTAGAGTAATTTTAGGTCCCAATTTTTTGCAAAAAGCTTATTATTGATGAACTCATTAATAGATAAGGTACATGCTTAACTCAAACATTTGGCTACATAAATGTGTGATTTGAAGCCTTATTCCTGGCAGACTTGAGCCTTTGGGAATATTGTACATCAGTTTATATTCAAACTTTCAAGTTATAATCATTTTGTACACATTTGAATATGAAATTGTTGAAAATTGACTATTTAAATACCTCAAATGTTTATTTTGAATTTCCAAATTATTTTATTGGATTATTAACTTATCTATCTAAAACTGACCTACCTACCAAGGTCCAAGCCAAAGTCAATTGCCAAGAAACATTGGCTAACTTATTTTTGCCTGTGCAGTAGGAGTGCCTAGAGTAGCTGCTATTGCTCATCTTGAGGGTGTCTAAGATCTGGGCATGTGCTTGTCAACATGGGCCCTACGCTTAACAATTGGGATTCCTCCAGACATGGCGCCAAGGTAAGCAAGATTACAATTTTTTTTAATGTACTCTGCATTCAATATTGTTGTTTTCTTGGTTTGTTTCATCTGATTGCCTTATGATTTTTTCATTCTTAGCATGTAAGTTGATCAAGGGAGGTATTTGTTTCATCTGTACGTATGGTAGTGATTAGTATCTGAGTTTCCTAATTAAGTTGATTATAAAAATAGAATAGATTTCATTACCTTCGGTAAATGAAGTAGATTACATATAATTCATGTTCAGTCTATGATCAATTCACAAAATTTCTCAGACATGGTATGAAATGGAGATCAGTATTTTGTAGTAATCATGGTTATTTCATACAAAGAAGCTAGCAGTAGTCCCTATTTACACACAAAATCATGTCATATGCTGAATTTCATTAGGCCAAAAACACTCATGGGTTTCGAGATTGTTTATTGAATCCTTCCATTAACTACATGAGACTCATGGGGAAGCAGATGAATATGGCAAACTGCCTCAAACTTGGATAAAAGCCATTCTTCATGATTGATGCCATGATTCTTGGAGGAAATCTTAGCAAGTTTATTCTCTGTATGTATGTGGTTTTTGAGATGGGATACTAGTGTGGGAATATGGATCAGCCATTGACATGCATTCTGGATAGGGGGATTTTGATTGACAGCTTTGACCACAGTATTTGTTTATTTTTGTGCTGTAGAGGGCTGTACTCATAGAGCAACCATACATTTTCATTCTTTCAGGAAAAATAAATATTTATCATGATGATAGTTAATTAACTTCAAAATTTTCAAAGCCAGCTGTTTGTAATGATCTAATGAAGAAGAAGACTGATCCAATCTATCAGCAGTTTTCTCTCTTCCCTTTTACACTTTTTCTGATCATTAGTTGTTTTTTGGGACATTTTTTTTACAGACTCTGGAGAAAGACAAAAGCCAGAAAAGCAAGCACTACTTCTGTCCACGTAGAGAATGAAGGAATTGTCTTCCCCCAAGACCTAAAGATTGGGAGCGGTCGTGGTATGAGGGAGCTAAAGATTTTCTTGATTCTGAATAAACAAAGAAGTTTTCCTACTGCAACTGTTCGGTTGTATCATCTTTGTGGCTTGGTGATTGAACAATCTGGTTGCTAACTTCATGTTGTGAAGAGTCAGACACAGCTAGAAATAATTTCATTGCAGCATTTCTTGAAGAAGAAGATGATTGTCTGATTGCAAATAATTTCAGTGCTTACTCAGAAGCAATTACTATTCTTGGTATTCACAAGTTGGAACGTTGCTCTTGATTTGACTTAGACTCTGTTGCTTGATCCTGGAATCTGGATCAAACAGGGTTCCTCCTTAGTGGAGATCTTAAATTGGAGGGCAACATTCTTGTTGACAGTAAATATACCCGACCTTCTAAATTGGTTCCCACTTCTTGCAAATGAGCTTATGTGTACAGTTAATGGCTTTATTGTAACCTCCTATCCTAAATGTATAGAATGAGTCCTTAACATCAATCAGATTTTGTGATCTTCTGAAAGTTTTAATATTGTGAGTTAATTGTCACATTAAATTTTATCAGATTTTTATGTTCAAAAAGCAAATCATGAAAAGAGTTTACATGATTACCCTTTTAATTTGAACAAGGTCAAGAATTGTTGCTTTTTTTGTTTTTGTTTTTGTTTTTTTTCTTTTTGGATTGAAATAGAATAAAAATAATTTTGTGTTGGTGAACTTGGCTTAGTTTGAAAAAGGTGAAGCCCTTCCTCCACTACAAGAAAAAAGATATATGGTGACATTTATAATAAGTCACTATAAACATAGGGTGTCACTACAATATAGCGTCACCTTATCCACTGACACCATAGAGGGTATCAATTGGTGACATATTTCGAAGTGACACCAAAGCAGATAAATGGTGACACATTCAAAAGTGACACCATATATTTTTAGTGATGCTTAATTTGATATAGAGTTGTATGAGATATATAAGGTGTCATATTAAATGCATCATCTTTGAGTTATGGTGTCACGTTAAATGTATCACCTTTAATTTATGGTGTCACATCATTATAAATGATTATGGAAGATATGATTGTTTTTTGTTGATTAGTTTGTAGATTTTTGTAATGTTTATTAATAAATAAGACCAACCTGTGTAAATTGTTCATAAATATAATAATCATATTATATTTAACTTATATTTTCATTATGCTTATGAATTAACTTGTAACACATTACATCATCCAATAATATTTGTATATCAAATGTTCACAAAATAATAGTACATCAAACACATCAAACCCACCAAAACTAAAAAAGAAAAGTGAATACACATTAAAACATGATTTAGAAATGTTAAGCTTCCCAACATTCATGTATACCTACATTTCATATGCATAAAACCAGCTAACCATAAAATGACACAAGAGTTGCATCCAAAAACCCAAAATTCTCAATTCCAAATAAAGTAATGTTTATGTCCAATAATGTATGACATAAGAGTCATATTTAAAAACCTAAATCTTGTTGCCTCTTTCTTCTTTCTTTTCATTCTTCATACTGTCCTCCCAAGAGTGTATACCTGCATTTCATAGTTTAATGAGGTTTATAGTTCTTATTGAAAATAAAAATGTGATGTTATAAACAATAAACAAATCTAAGTACTAATGTTTTCTTTTTCTTTTTCCTTTTTCTCGTTTTGATATAAAAATAGTTCGTATAAAATAAGTAATGTTAGACAATACCAATGGAAAATTCAATCATATAACAACTAAGGGACTTACCATGAATGATCACGATACATCAATATAATTCATGATTAGTTATAACACAAAAGTAATCCATTCTTCTCTAATTTCATCAAATTCTACTTGAGAATATGTTTTTTTGGTCATCAAACTGAAATCAAATGAGAATAACATTAATATCACAATAATTGGAAGTATGAAATTATATACAATTCATTAAATGAGGAAAACCTTTAAAGCAATAACTGTAAAATCAACAATTATTTCTTTAATGAATCTTATAACAAAGTAGTTACATTTGAACTCAAATAAAAACAATTCAAGAAAATAAAAAATAAATCAAAACTACAAAATCAAAATATAAATCTAAAATTTTTAAAAAATACTAATTTTCTACTTAAAATTTGCACTTTTTATTTTTATTTTATAATTCATTTTGTTTTTAAAAATCATTTTTAACATCTAATATATATATATATATATATACACGTATATTTCTTGGAAGGATTTTTTTAATTTCAATATTTTTTAAAGTTCATTTTGTGAAATAACAATGTCCATTAAATTTCATCTCAATTATATAAAATAAAATTTTAGTAACAAAATATAAAAATGTTTTCAACTACTAATATGATAAGATATGATATTATAACAAGCATGAAAATTGTGCATATAAGACAAAAAAAATCTAATTTTTTTATTAAAAAATGTTAAGAGAAAAAATAGAATGAGAAAGAATCAAAGAACTTTTCATAAACATTATCGATTTTTTAATCATAACAATTATTAATATATTGGTTCATTTTTAAATACTTTCACAAGAATATATTTTAACTACAAGTTATTTTAATTTATCAAAAGATTTTTAGGAAATGAGCTATTATCCATTTATTATTATTTTATTTTTCAGAAAATATTTTCAGTCATTTCATACACGTTTTCAACTACTAAAATTATTGTTTTTATAGAATAAACAAAGAAGCATACACTTATCCTCCACTCACTAAGTCAACTATTACAATCACCATAATATTTTATTCACCTACCAATATCTCATTCCATTTAGATAACTCTCTCAACAAAATCATTTTTACAATACTTTTTACTCTCCTATGATATTGAATATTTTATTCCATTTAGGTGACTCTCAACACAGAGGAATGTCTTCTTAGGTTAACTGAACAAAAACTTTTTTTTTTTTAGTTTACAATATGTATAAAAAACAATTATTTATTACAAGGAATGTGGTAGAATGGTCATTTTATTTTTAAAGAATTTTTTAGAATTTCTTAAACATTTACAAAGAATAGAACCTAACAATTTTATTTCTAAAAAAATTGATCAATTCAAAAAAGAAAGAAGAATATTATTTTTTAAGGAAAGTTAATAAACTATTTTATTCTTGAATTATCTAAACAAAACTTACTAAAAAATATTTTATCCCAAATTTATTTTCAAAACTTTCTTATTGACAACTATCTCATATGTAAATTATTTTATTATATAGAGAAATTCTTATTTTATTTTTTTTAGAGAAAAATTCACTTGTTTATTAAATATCAAAGAAGTCTATTTTTATGTCTATTATATATATAAATCCTCTTATTTTCATACAAGAAAACTAGTGTATCTCTCATTCTCAATTAGACAAAAATTTTAAAAATCATTCATTTTTCTTGTTTTCATTTGTTTTGGGGCTTATTAGCAATGAAACGAAAAATATGTTAGAATGTTAAAACTAGTTTTTACTTCCCTGAAACTCGACAAAAAAACACCATTTACAAAACCCACATCATAGATATACTAAATCAAGAGATATAAAATAATTGTACTAACAAATATTTTTGCATTAATAAAAAAAAATGAAGATGATAGATAAGGGATTTTGACTTACCCGAGATTTTACGAAGCAAAGAATATCAATTTTGGGTGTGCCGACCATGGGTGTGAGAAGAAGGAGAAGAAAAAGATGGTTAGGGTTAAGCAATAAGATCTTTTATATTAGTTAATGTATATATGGAAACAATGGACTTTTCATAAATTGTTCCTACTCACTATTTTAAAAAAGGGCCCATTGAGTTATAAAATTTAAAATTTTTTATTTCATATGGTGTCACTTCCAAAAAATGACACCATAAATCTGAAATTAGCATCATCTAACTACCCTAATTGAAGATTTTTTATATGATGTGTCACCTTTATAAATTTTAAGCTCAATGGTGTCATTATTTCAAATGTGACACCATAAATAGTGACATCATAAATTATTTTTGTAGTAGTGCTCACCTCAAAAGCTCCAAGTTCCTGTCAAAAAATAGAGGTTAAAATTGTATCTAAAGGCTAATAAAACTATAGTGTACCATATTGATGGTAGTAGCGAGGTTAAAAGGGTTAAATATATAGTTGTTTGGTAACATTGTTGTCAGAGACCAGAGGTTCAGTTGGACTATGCTGCACCTCTATAGGTGATCACTAGTTTGCTACAAGTAATTCATGTCGGAGATCTCATGAATATACTAGCATATTAATGTGTATAACAAACAACATCATATTTACAATCCATTCGACAACCCCCCTACTAGATTACAATATGTCTAGGTTAAAAATGACAAAATTATGCATAAAAGGTATATGAACAAGCTATTGGCTTTTCAATTTTTGTGGTTTTACTACCTTCACGCCATACGCCATTGTGAAGGGTGTCTCACTCTTGGGTTTTCAAGCTATTAAGCAGGAAGCTTAGGGCACCAAGGGTAGCTCCTCGTTGGATTTTGCTCAATTGTTGCAGCAAGGGAACTATGATATGGACTAGAAAATCCTTCTTCTAAGCTTGCTGTAGAAATTGTTGATGAGAATAGGGTTAAATTGGACCTCATTGTTTTATCACCATTTCTTGGGTATGCCAAATTGACATATGAGAAATGCTGAACTTCAAAGTCTTATATGTTTGCATAAGCTTTTGGTATCACTCACTTTGTAAAATGAAGCGTTTCTAAGGCGGGACAATGGACAACAATCCTGTAATATCAAACTTAACATCGAAGTCGTATATGTTGGCAATAATAAAAGTAGGGGTTTAACTTGGGTGGGTTGACCCAATCCAACCCGAACCCAATCCAACATTTGGGCAAACTTGGGCAATCATTTTCAATACTTGAGTTAGGTTTGTGTTAGATTTTTTCAACCCAAGTTCACTTTGGGTTGGGCTTGGGCTAAGATTCAGATAACCCGAGCATAAGCCCAACTCGATTTAATATTTTGATAATATTTATAATATATATTATCCTATATAATAATATTCATTTTCTTTTTAATTTTTTTTTTAAAAAATCAAATTATATTTGTCACGACCCAAATTCCGGGCGACCCAAAATTTGACCCGTGACCCCAGGTCAAAGGTTTGACCCTAAGGGTTCCTCCTATTCCACGTTGGCAGTCAACCAAAACACTTTGGATTTTTTTTTTTCATACATCCCACTAGAATTCTCATAAACTACAATATCCCAAAACTACTCAAAACAACAAGGTTAAATAAATATTCATTATAGACCAAAAATAAAAATTCACAATTAACAACTTAATCAAAATAAAGCTTCATAACAAATCCATAAGTCATAATTACTAAAACAAATCCCAAAATCCAAAAAAAAAACACAATAACAGAAAATGTCACGCTCCACTAGGCCGCTCCAGGAGCATCCTGAAGTTCTCCCTGCCCCACCTGTGGATCCTCAAGAAAGATATCTGCATCTAAAAAGGTGCAACAAGGAAGGGGTGAGCATTCCACATTGCTCAATAGGATGCCTAACACCCAAGGGTTAAGGGGATTATTAATTTCCAAAAAATACGAAAAGAACACTTCAACACAAAAGGAACAATTCAATAGTATCAATCAAACCACATAGTTTAATATCTAATATTATACACAATTTCACAATATTCAACAATTACATGAATGCACATGAACATATGACACACAGTCATACAATGCACTATTGTTCTCGGGCTTTCACTAAAGGATACGTGTTTGCACCCAAATACACTCCCCATTCGGAGTCTTCCCGGGGTAACTTTTGGGTCTTTCACCCTAGGGATCTCTCTCCTTTCTTAATTCGCCCCACACGAGCTTTCACTTCTCATCACTATTTCATTTTTTCCATTTCATACACTTTTCACAATCTTCATAATTTTATTTATTTATTTATTTATTTATTTATTTTCCACATAACCATGATGCAAATGAATGCTACAATTCCAAGGTTCCTCAATAATTTCAACAATCTCAACATTCCCTAATAATCCAATAAAATAATTTCCCACATTAAAATTTTCGATAATATCCCAAATAAATGTTCAAAAATTTGCATATCAAAAATCATGAAATTTTACCACACTTACAGAAATTTTCAACCATTATAATAATTTCTAATATTCGAAATTAACTAACTTTCCACCATAAAAATTCCAAAAATATTCTAACTAATGCCCAAAAATTCACAATCACTATTTTTGAAATTAAACCCTAATTTCGAAATTTTTCAACCCTTCTAATAATTTTAATATCCAAAATTAACTAACTTTCCACCATAAAAATTTCGAAAATATTCTAACCAATGTCCAAAAATTCACAAATCACTATATTTGAAATTTAACCCTAATTTTGGAATTTTTCAACCCTTCTAATAATTTTTTAACAATTCAAAACAATTAATTATCAATCAAAATCAATTTCCCGCAATTACAAAAATTCCAAAAAATTTCCAAATAATCCAAAAAAATTCATACAACACCCATAATTCCTACTAAACTCATAATGACAATATTTACAATTTTTTTCAAAGGAAAAACACATTAAATTTAAGTTTTAGGGTTAGGGCCCCCTACCACAGATCTAAGAATTCGGCCGCTAAAAATACGATTGGCCACCGTAGGATTGTTCCTTTCGTCGAGTAGAGCACCCGCTCAAAATCTGAGCCGAAACAGAGGTCGTTTGACCACCCAACTAGTCGGTCAAAGCTCCAGCGAGGTGAAATTTTCCACAGTGCCGTCGCCCCCCTTTCTCCCACGATCTGCTACTGTTTCCCTTCTTTTTTACCAAGCCCATTTCTTTTCCTTTTAATCCACTTACCAAACAGCCCACTCAAGCGCATTTCTTTTCCTTTTAATTCACTTACCAAATAGCCCACTCAAACCCAGCCTAAGTTAAAAAAAACCCAATAACTAACTCCCATTTTTCTTTTAAAACCCTATTTCATGTAAGCCCAAATTAATTCCTTTTCATTTTTTTTTATAAAACACAATATAATATTTTCTCAATTTTATTAATAAGGAATTTAATTTAATTATTTATTTTTTTAATTCTAATTAATTTTAATTAATTAACTTTTCATTTTCGTTTTCGTTTTTCTTTTCTGGAAATTCCCAATTACTAAAATCTTAAGAAATTTCCACCCTAAGGCTGACATGGCATAAAATTTTCAACTCGTCTAATTGACCAACACAATAAATCGAATTTCACCATTCCAAAACTAACACGTGTTCTTCAGACACTTTTCTTTTTTACTTTTCAACCATCATTCAAAATAAGACTTTTCAAAATAGAAATGCTAACATGGCATAATATACCCCGTCATTACATTCTACCCCCCTAAAAGAAATTTCGTCCCGAAATTTAAACGAGATTACCTTAAAAATCGTAGAAAAGTTACGGATAGTGTCGTCTCATTTCTTCCTCAGGTTCCCAAGTGGCTTCTTCTATCCCATGGTGTTGCCACCACACTTTGACTGCAGGAATCACCTTGTTTCTAAACCTTTGTTCTCCAACCTCCAGAATTTGTAAAGGTTTCTCCACATAAGAAGTATCTTCACTAATTTGAACATCTTGTAAGTCCACTACCCAAGTTGGATCTGGAGTACACTTCCTTAGCATCGATACATGGAAAACATCATGCACAAGGGACAACTGTTGAGGCAAAATTAACCTGTATGCTACTGGCCCAACTCTCTTCTCAATCTGAAATGGTCCCACAAATCTAGGGGCTAACTTTCCCTTTTTCCCAAATCGAAATATGCCTCTTCGAGGGGACACTTTTACAAACACCCAATCCCTTTCCTCAAACTCCAAGGGCCTTCTCCTTTGGTCTGCATAGCTTTTCTGTCTATCTTGGGCAGTCTTAAGCTTTTCCTTGATGAGTTGTATCTTTTCTATAGTCTCTTGAACAATCTCAGGTCCCAACAAATGTCTTTCTCCCACCTCTATCCAACACAAGGGTGATCTACAAGGTCTCCCATAGAGTGCTTCATAAGGTGCCATGCCAATACTAGATTGGTAACTGTTGTTATAAGCAAACTCTGTCAAAGATAAGTAATCTGCCCAATTTCCTCCAAAATCCAAAACACAAGCCCTTAACATGTCTTCTAAGATTTGGATCATTATTTCTGATTGACCCTCTGTCTGAGGGTGAAAAGCGGTGCTGAACTTCAATTGGGTGCCCAAAGCCCTTTGTAAACTCTGCCAAAACTGAGAAGTAAACTTAGGGTCCCTATTAGACACTATAGATAAAGGTATCCCATGCAATCTCACAACTTCCTGTATATAAAACTTAGCCAAAGAGTTCATGGGATTAGTAATTTTCATGGCTAGAAAATGAGCTGACTTAGTAAGACGGTCCACAATCACCCAAACTCCATTTTTCTTGCTTCTAGTTCTTGGCAACCCTATCACAAAGTCCATAGTGATATGATCCCACTTCCACTTAGGTATAGGTAAAGGTTGCAACAACCCCGCGGGGCTCTGGTGTTCAGCCTTTACTTGTTGACAAATTTGACTGTTGGTTACAAACTAAGCAATATCTCTCTTCATCCCACGCCACCAAAACGGTCTCTTTAAGTCTTGATACATTTTGGTATTCCTAGGGTGGATGGTATACTTCGCCCTATGAGCATCTGCTAGAAGTTCATTTCTCAACTCCACATCTTTTGGCACACACAATCTCCCTTTAAACCTCACACTCTCATCTTCATACATAGACCAATTTTCATCTACCTCACCTGCTAACAACTAGGCTTTAACCTTTTCTAAAAACTCATCATGAACTTGGGCCTCCACTATTCTTTGGATAACCATTGGTCTAGCCGATATGCTATATAAGCATGGACTATGTCCTTCCCGACTAAGACATAGCTCAAAGTCCTCAATAACTGCATACATCTCAAACTCTCTCAACCCCAAGCTAGACAACTGGCCATAGCTCTTCCTACTCAAGGCATCTGCTACAACATTCGCCTTCCCAGGATGGTAATGAAGGGCAAAATCATAATCTTCCAATGTCTCCATCCATCTTCTCTGCCTAGAGTTCAGATCCTTTTGAGTGAAAATGTATTTCAAACTCTTGTGATCAGAGTACACCTCAAACTTCTCTCCATACAAATAGTGTCTCCATACAAATAGTGTCTCCAAGTCTTTAGGGCAAACACCACTGCTGCAAGCTCCAAATCATGTGTTGGATAATTCCGCTCATTCTGCTTTAATTGTCTTGAGGCATAAGCTATCACCTTGCCTTAGCACACACCCTAGCCCCACTATAGAAGCATCACAATAAATTGTAAACAACTCTCCACTAATAGGAGCAGTTAACATTGGAGCACTGGTCAATTTCCGCTTCAACTCCTGGAAAGCATTCTCACACTCCTCATTCCATTCAAACTTCACACCTTTTCTAGTCAACCGAGTCATTGGTGCTGCAATCCTAGAGAATTCTCACACAAACCTCCTATAATATCCAGCAAACCCCAAGAAACTTCTAATCTAAAATACATTAGTAGGCCTTTGCCACTCCTGTACAGCTTCCACCTTGGAATGGTCTACTACTATTCCTGCCACAGAAACCACATGGCCTAAGAAATTCACTTTAGTAAGTCAAAACTCACTTTTGTCCAACTTCCCATACAACTGATGTCTTTGTAAAGTTTTAAGAGTGGTCACCAAATGCTGTTTATGCTCCTCCAAACTCCTGGAGTAAATCAAAATGTCATCCACAAACACAATCACAAACTGATCCAAGTAAGCACGAGATACTCTGTTCATTAAATCCATGAAAGTAGCGGGGACATTAGTTAACCCAAAAGGCATGACTAGAAATTCATAATGCCCATATCTCGTTCTAAAAGCGGTTTTAGGAACATCTTCTTCCCTAACTCTCAATTGATGATACACAGTTCTCAAGTCAATCTTACTAAAATACTTTGCACTCTTCAACTGATCAAACAAGTCATCTATTCTTGGAAGAGGATACTTGTTCTTCACAGTAACTCTATTCAACTTCCTATAGTCAATACACAACCTTAGTGTGCCATCCTTCTTTTTCACAAACAACACTGGGGCTCCCCATGGCGACGTACTCGGACGAATAAAACCTTTACCCAACAATTCATCCAACTGAGTTTTCAATTCCTTCAACTCAAGAGGGGCCATCCTATAAGGGGATACTGAAATAGGATCAGTTCCTGGGTATACTTCAATAGAGAAATCAAATTCTCTATGAAGTGGTAAACCTGGCAACTCATCTAGGAATATATCTTGAAACTTTCTCACCACTGGAATTTCTGTAATGCTCTTTTGGGCTTTCTCCTTACCACAAAGGCAAGCTAGGAAATTTATTGATCATTTCCTCAACACATACTGATAGCACGGGTTAGACTGCGAAAAAGGGAGACTACACACTTCCCTCCAACAAAGCAAACCTCAAAACCATCTGGCAGGCAAAATATTATCCTGCGGCAATGACAATCAATAAGCGCTCTATACACTGCCAACCAATCCATTCCCAAGATAACATCATACCCAGTCATATCTAAAATCTTCAAATCCACATTAAGTGCTCTATCCGCCAAGGTAATAACGCACCCCTTGCATATTCTATCAACTTTAGAGTTCGTACCCATAGGGGATTCAATAAGTAACAAATTCTCTATCCTTTCCGATTTCAACCCCAATGCATTAGCACAAGATGCAGAAATGAAAGAATGAGTTGCACCAGTATCAAACAAAACACGCACCCAAGTACTATATACCAAAATCATACTTTCCACCAAGAAGGCATCCTCCTTTGGCTCTGTTAGGGTTAAGGCAAAAACTCTCCCAGCTGTCTGCCTTCCCCTACCTCTAGCATTCGACCCTTGAGAAGAGCGGGTTTGACTCGTGGTATTGTCCTGGTTTCCTGCGCTGTTGGGGTAATTGTGGCATCTGGTAGTAAGGCAACTGAAACTGAGAGGGCTGGAAAGGCACTACTGATTGTTGCTGAGAACTCCTGAGACTGAGGTCGAGCCTGTTGTACACCTCGCAATGGGCAAGCCCTCCCTAAGTGGTCTCCTACTCCACAACCATAATATACTCTATTAGCAGCCACCCTATGAGCAATCTGCCCACCTCCTGCATAGAACGAGGGATGCCTCTTAGATTGCTGAGTCCTCTGCCTCTACTACGGCCCTGGGAACTTTCCCCATTCTTTGTTTCCCTTTTCTATCCCCCTTTTGTTCTCGAATTTGGTTGGTTTGGTCAATGTCCTGCTCCACCAACAAAGCCCTCTTAACCAACTCAGAATAGTCCCTTATTGTCAATGGGACTAATCTATTCCTGATAGCAGGCGTCAACCCCTGCTGGAACCTTCTAGCCTTTTCTCCTTCCTCCCCGATCATCCCCAAGGTGAATCTAGACAACTCCGAAAAGCGTGACTCATACTCCAACACCGACATGGTTCCTTGGATGAGGTACTCAAACTCCATCCTCTTGGCGTGCTTAGCCACCTCTCTAAAATACTTGCTTAGAAAGATCCCCTCAAATTCATCCCAGGTCATAACCTCAGTGTCATACACTCTTCTCATCGATTCCCACTAGAAATCAGCTTTATCCACAAGCATGTATGTTGCCAAACTTACCCTCCTTTTCTCAGGTATGTCCAATCCCACCAGAATTCTTCTCATCCTCCTTAACCAATGCTCAGTTGCTTCTGCACTAGGCTCTCCATTAAAAGATGGAGGCTGCATCACCATGAATCTTTTCATCGCTTCCATTTGGCTCATTACTGGCCTCTCAGTGTGGTTCCTCCTATGTGAGTGGTCCGAATCCTCATGGCCCTGGGTACCTCCTGATCTCTTAGAGTCTTAACCTCTCATCGACTGAACAGTCTCTCTCAACTCCCTTCTTACTTCTCGGAGTAGTTCTTCTCTTACCGACTCCAACTCCTCATTTCTCTCATATCCTTCTCTTCTAGTCCTTCCCGCCATTTCAAATTTAATAATCCCCCAATTCAACCACATTACCAAGGTGAGCAAAATAAATTCACATGTACCCATTTAACAACTTCAACAACTATCAAAACTTTCACTTTCCTACAATCACAATATATAATTCAACATAATTAACATCATCATGTTCTTATTATCATCTACAAGAACCATCACAAGGCTTTTCAAACATCAAGAACCAACAATTAATTAATTTATTTAATAATAAACTCATTAACTAACACATACAAAAAATCATAACATTACAGAACATTACAATACACACAACACCCACAAACATTGACCCCAAGGTATTATTGCAACCTTAGCTCTTATACCACGCTGTCACGACCCAAATTTCGAGCGACCCAAAATTTGACCCGTGACCCTAGGTCAAAGGTTTGACCCTAAGGGTTCCTCCTATTCCACATTGGCAGTCAACCAAAACACTCTGGATTTTTTTTTTCATACATCCCACTAGAATTCTCATAAACTACAATATCCCAAAACTACTCAAAACAACAAGGTTAAATAAATATTCATTATAGACCAAAAATAAAAGTTCACAATTAACAACTTAATCAAAATAAAGCTTCATAACAAATCCATAAGTCATAATTACTAAAACAAATCCCAAAATCAAAAAAAAAAAAAAAACACAATAACAGAAAATGCCACGCTCCACTAGGCCGCTCCAGGACCATCCTGAAGTTCTCCGTGCCCCACCTATGGATCCTCAGGAGAGATATCTGCATCTAAAAAGGTGTAACAAGGAAGGGGTGAGCATTTCCACATTGCTCAATAGGATGCCTAACACCCAAGGGTTAAGGGGATTACTAAGTTCCAAAAAATACGAAAAGAACACTTCAACACAAAACAAACAATTCAACAGTATCAATCAAACCACATAGTTTAATATCTAATATTATACACAATTTCACAATATTCAACAATTACATGAATGCACATGAACGTGTGACACACAGTCATACAATGCACTATTGTTCTCGGGCTTTCACCGAAGGATACGCGTCTACACCCAAATACACTCCCCATTCGGAGTCTTCTCGAGGTAACTTTTGGGTCTTTCACCCTAGGGATCTCTCTCCTTTCTTAATTCGCCCCACATGGGATTTTACTTCTCATCACTATTTCATTTTTTTCCATTTCATACACTTTTCACAATCTTCATAATTTTATTTATTTATTTATTTATTTATTTTCCACATAACCATGATGCAAATAAATGCCACAATTCCAAGGTTCCTCAATAATTTCAACAATCTCAACATTCCCTAATAATCCAGTAAAATAATTTCTCACATTAAAATTTTCGATAATATCCCAAATAAATATTCAAAAATTTGCATATCAAAAATCTTAAAATTTTATCACACTTACAGAATTTTTCAACCATTATAATAATTTCTAATATTCAAAATTAACTAACTTTCCACCATAAAAATTCCAAAAATATTCTAACTAATGCCCAAAAATTCACAATCACTATTTTTGAAATTAAACCCTAATTTCGGAATTTTTCAACCCTTCTAATAATTTTTAATATCCAAAATTAACTAACTTTCCACCATAAAAATTCCAAAAATATTCTAACCAATGCCCAAAAATTCACAAATCACTATATTTGAAATTTAACCATAATTTTGGAATTTTTCAACCCTTCTAATAATTTTTTAACAATTCAAAACAATTAATTATCAATCAAAATCAATTTCCCGAAATTACAAAAATTCCAAACAAATTCCAAATAATCCAGAAAAATTCATACAACACCCATAATTCCTACTTAACTCATAATGACAATATTTACAATTTTTTTCAAAGGAAAAACACATTAAATTTAAGTTTTAGGGTTAGGGCCCCCTACCACAGATCTAAGAATTCAACCACTAAAAATACGATTGGCCCTCGTAGGATTGTTCCTCTCGTCGAGTAGAGCACCCGCTCAAAATCTGAGCCGAAACAGAGGTCATTTGACCACCCAACCAGTCGGTCAAAGCTCCAGCGAGGTGAAATTTTCCACAATGCCGCCGCCCCCCTTTCTCCCACGATCTGCTACTGTTTCCCTTCTTTTTTACCAAGCCCATTTCTTTTCCTTTTAATCCACTTACCAAACAGCCCACTCAAGCGCATTTCTTTTCCTTTTAATTCACTTACCAAACAGCCCACTCAAGCCCAACCCAAGTTCAAAAAAACCCAATAACTAAGTCCCATTTTTCTTTTAAAACCCTATTTCATCCAAGCCCAAATTAATTCATTTTCATTTTTTTTTCTTTTCTCTTTATTTTCATTTGGTTATTTTTTATTTCCAATTTCATTTCATTTTTTTTTATAAAACACACAATTTAATATTTTCTCAATTTTATTAATAAGGAATTTAATTTAATTAATTAACTTTTCATTTTCGTTTTCGTTTTTCTTTTCCGAAAATTCCTAATTACTAAAATCCTAAGAAATTTCCACCCTAAAGCTGACATGGCATAAAATTTTCAACTCGCCTAATTGACCAACACAATAAACCGAATTTCACCAATCCAAAACTAACACGTGTTCTTTAGGCACTTTTCTTTTTGACTTTTCAACCATCATTGAAAATAAGACTTTTCAAAATAGAAATGCTAACTTGGCATAAAATGCCCCGTCATTACAATATTATATCATATATTTTTCAATTTTTAGAAAAATATATAAATTTATTTTTATTTTTTGTTCCTATCTTGAAATTTTGTTCTATTTACTATTTAACTATTTAAAATTTCATATAAATACATTTAAAAATAAAATTAAATATTATAGATGAATTTTGAATTTTGTAACCTGATTAACTTGAAGTCAACCCGATCAATCTGAATCTAACCCAACTAACTTAAGTCTAACTTGAACAATCCAAAATTCAATCTGAACTTAGAAAAATGAGGTTGGATTGGGCTTAGGTTAAGTACTTCAGGTTAGAGTTCAATTTGGGTGGTGTTTGGGTTGATTGTTTCTTAATTCGGTTTGGGTTTAGATTAGTCATCAACTCAACTAACTCGTCCAAGCTGTTGCCCTAAATAAAAGTAATGAAGTATTCATGGTAGAATTCCATGAGCAAAATATGAAAAAGTGATGATTATTGAAATAATTTGGAAATCATTGATGAAGTCAGAGTTGTTGAATGTAGAGTAATATTTCAAATATTTCCTTTTACCAGAATTACTCCATATAGAGGATACATAGAGAAGGAAATAATCTCTCCACTGATTTATTTTATTTTATGATCGATACCATATCAAGAAAGAAAAAAATCTCTCAATGAATTTATTCTATTTTATGTTGATTTATTTTATTTTATGATGTAAATTTAGTATATTTAATGTCACACTCTAAGGTTAAAACCACGGTTTAACACAAAACCAAGGATTAGTCCACAATTTTTATACTTCAAATGTGAATTAGATGAAAGGTTATAAATGATTGTTGTTAAATGCCTTTGAAACATCTCTTTGGATTTGGAAAACTTCATGTCTTTCATATAACGTACGTTCTAAGCACAATGAGTTAAATTATTACTGTTTTCAAGACAAGGTCACAATGGGAGCTCTTGATACTTTTTTCTTCCCTCAAGACCTCTTCCTAAGGCTTTCTTTTAGAATCTTCAATACAAGCTAGGAGTGCATAGGTTACCACCCGCTAGCTACAGGGGAATCATAAAAGTACAAAAGAATTCATGGAATATTTTCAATAGCAAAATGTGGAAAAGATTATTGAAACAATTTGGAAACCATTGAAGTCAAGCTGGGCTGAATGTAGGATAATAGCTCAAGGATTGTCTATTACCAAACTCCATAGAGAGAATATGATAACATACAGAGAAGGAAATAATCTCTCAATTGATTTGTTTTATTTTATGATTGATACCATGTAGAGAACGAAGAAAATTTCTGATTTATTTATTTATTTATTTATTTATTTTATTTTTTTGTGAAGTAAATTTGGTACATTTAATCTATATAAATTCATTCAACCAATGCATGTAAGACAAGTTAATATTCCATGTCATATCTTCGCCAGGATAAGCTTATGTTTCCACCTACTTTGTAAAAAGGCGAGCTTCTGGGGTGGGCAGTAGACAACAATCCTGTAATATTAATCCACCATCGCGTAAAATCCAAAGGATTGACGATGGATAATGGTTTCTTAGCAAGGAAGTGGAATATGGGTGTGAAGCACGAGCATTTATCACACTTGCTCATATATGGTGCTACATCTTTGTGCATGAACAACAAACAGTACCCCTGGGAAAGGGCATAATGGGCTACGGATTGTCCTGTTGTTGATGCATTGCCCTTTGTATATCTCAACCAACACATACTTGGTCTCGTGTATTCTTAGACACGTCAATTACCAACCAAAGAATGATCTTCGGTAGAGTTCTTCATTGATGATGGAGTAATTCATAGCATGTATTCTCAATTTGTACACTTTGCTTCTCATCCTTAGGAATTATGTTGTTCTCTAAGTAGGCATGGAAATAATCCATCCAACAAATGGTCGATTGTGTTATTAATTCCAGTCTGGGTTGCAGCTAGATGAGTATGACTTTTCTATGTACTTAACAGGGAAGGCACTTCTGCAAGCTTAGCTAAGTTGTTGACCTACTCATTTTTATAGTTTATACTAATGAAGATTTCAAGGTTAGTCTTCAGGAAGGCCATGTAATGGGTCGTCCTATCACCCCATGCCTTATATTTTCTGTTCACGTGATTGTCCAAAATCCTCATAACAATCTGCTGCACATGCACGACAGCAGAAGCTCATGACTATGACCATCAGAATATGGAGGTCTGAGAGTGTTTGACTGCCAATGTTTCCATACTTGAGGAACTATAGGCAAGTAATGGGCACGACATCACAAGAACCCCAGATATGGACTTGATATGTGCAGTGTGGAAAGGGTGGTTTCAGATGAGATGTGCCTGGCTTAGTTCCCCCACTATAAGTTGATTGAGGGCACAGATTTTATTGGATATGCAAGCAAAGAGCCCACATATGACCTATTTTTAGGGTTGCCCTCTTCTTTTCTACAAATCTTGTTCTCTGAAACCCCTCCCGGGACATCACTCTTCCCTTGTTGAAACCCAACACTGCTCTCCTCGAAATCCTCACCACAACAAGCTAAATCCTATAGAAAATGTTCCTTATCTCATGTTATTTTATTCGTTGCTTTAAAACCCTAACATCTCTCTCCTTTCTAGATTTTCTGTGAATTCTTATGATTTGAAATATTAACCGATTTTTGTTTTTATAAATTTTTTTTATGGCATTATAAGGCTTCAGAAGAATGAGAGTGTCAATGCTATAGAAAGCATTGTCAGATTTCAGTTTTTTCATATTTTATACGTACTTTTCTATATGTTTCCTAAAAAATTTTAGGAAATTAAAAAGAAAATTAATTTGATGATGATTATTTTTTATTTTTTATTTTATTTTATTTTTAAAAAAAAGCTGAAGATTGTGTCATTATATTTGAAGAAAAAAAAAATGAATTTTCGGTCTTGACTATGACCCTTTCTTTCTTTTCTGTTTCAGATAAGACCATAGGTCATGGATGGAGAAAAATGATGGAAACAATATTATTAGGGCATTGACAAATATGTTGTCTCCTCTATTTCCTTTTCTTGTTTATTAAAGACTATGTTTGGTTCATGGAAAGTATTAAGAAAAAAAAAATTATTAAGTAAAATGATTTTCTTGTATTTGATTTCACCTTAAAAAAAAATATAAAAGAAAATCAAATATAATTAAAATTTGTCAAAAATTTATATATTTAAAATTATTTAATCTTAGGGAAATAGGTAAAATGAGTTTGAAGAAGCATGTAAAAATAATTTATTGAGTTTAAAATTATTTTTCATTTTTCTTTACTTTTTCTTTCCTTCTATTTTTCATTTCTATTTTCTTTCTCTCGCATTTGTTCTCAAATTTTCCAAGAACCAAACATAACCTAAAGGATCTTAACTTTTAGATGGTGTGGTATTAAGGATCATGCTCTTTGATTGCTCAATTTAATCAACCTTTCAATGACATTATATTTATGTATTTTTCCCCTAGTTTAGTGAATAGTGTTTTCCCTTAAGTTTGATTTTTGGGATATAATTTTTCCTAATTAACTTCTGAAATCCAGGTTTTATTTTGATTTCGGAGATACAGGATTTGAAAAGTCTGGTTTAGCAATTGACATTGCTAAAGTTGAGGAAATTTTCCATGAAATGCAGGAGTTAAAAGTCAGACCATATTCAAAGTATGGCATTGAACGGAATAAAATCTATTTGAATTAAAGAGCAAGGATTACTTATACATCATAGAACGAAGAACATCCTACATGAAATATCATTACATATATGTCGCCTAGATTCATCACAATTTCACCTTCTTATCAATCTCACATACATGACCCCCTTTAAAGTTAACTTCCGTCTCTTTAGGATCATTGTACAACCGTCTCTTTAAAATAGAAATCATCCTACCTACAATATGGTAGAAGAGGATACTGGCACATATGCTGGAAGAGCAATCAAGAGCAGATAGCTTCAAATTCTGAAGGTGAGGTGGAGTTGGAAACTATAGTTTTATTAGCCTTTAGATACAATTTTAACCTCTATTTTTTGACAGGGACTTGGAGCTTTTGAGGTGAGGAAGGGCTTCGCCTTTTTCAAACTCCTTTGGCCATGCATATATGTGCATATTGCCTTGAATTCAATCAACAACAACTCTTGACCTTGTTCAAAGTAAATGGGTAATCATGTAAACTCTTTTCATGATTTGCTTTTCGAACATAAAAATCTGATAAAATTTAATGTGACAATTAACTCACAATATTAAAACTTTCAGAAGATCACAAAATCTGATTGATGTTAAGGACTCATTCTATACATTTAGGATAGGAGGTTACAATAAAGCCATTAACTGTACACATAAGTTCATTTGCAAGAAGTGGGAACCAATTTAGAAGGTCGAGTATATTTACTGTCAACAAGAATGTTGCCCTCCAATTTAAGATCTCCACTAAGGAGGAACCCTGTTTGATCCAGATTCCAGGATCAAGCAACAGAGTCTAAGTCAAATCAAGAGCAACGTTCCAACTTGTGAATACCAAGAATAGTAATTGCTTCTGAGTAAGCAGTGAAATTATTTGCAATCAGACAATCATCTTCTTCTTCAAGAAATGCTGCAATGAAATTATTTCTAGCTGTGTCTGACTCTTCACAACATGAAGTTAGCAACCAGATTGTTCAATCACCAATCCACAAAGATGACACAACCGAACAGTTGCAGTAGGAAAACTTCTTTGTTTATTCAGAATCAAGAAAATCTTTAGCTCCCTCATACCACGACCGCTCCCAATCTTTAGGTCTTGGGGGAAGACAATTCCTTCATTCTCTACGTGGACAGAAGTAGTGCTTGCTTTTCTGGCTTTTGTCTTTCTCCAGAGTCTGTAAAAAAATGTCCCAAAAAACAACTAATGATCAGAAAAAGTGTAAAAGGGAAGAGAGAAAACTGCTGATAGATTGGATCAGTCTTCTTCTTCATTAGATCATTACAAACAGCTGGCTTTGAAAAATTTGAAGTTAATTAACTATCATCATGATAAATATTTATTTTTCCTGAAGAATGAAAATGTATGGTTGCTCTATGAGTACAGCCCTCTACAGCACAAAAATAAACAAATACTGTGGTCAAAGCTGTCAATCAAAATCCCCCTATCCAGAATGCATGTCAATGGCTGATCCATATTCCCACACTAGTATCCCATCTCAAAAACCACATACATACAGAGAATAAACTTGCTAAGATTTCCTCCAAGAATCATGGCATCAATCATGAAGAATGGCTTTTATCCAAGTTTGAGGCAGTTTGCCATATTCATCTGCTTCCCCATGAGTCTCATGTAGTTAATGGAAGGATTCAATAAACAATCTCAAAACGCACGAGTGTTTTTGGCCTAATGAAATTCAGCATATGGCATGATTTTGTATGTGTAAATAGGGACTACTGCTAGCTTCTTTGTATGAAATAACCATGATTACTAGACAGTCACATCAAATTTTGTGAAATGATCATAAACTGAACATGAATTATATGTAATCTACTTCATTTACCAAAGGTAATGAAATCTATTCTATTTTTATAATCAACTTAATTAGGAAACTCAGATACTAATCACTACCATACGTACAGAAATCATATTACAGTACTACAACATTACTTTTCTTTAATACCTCCCTTGATCAACTTACATGCTAAGAATGAAAAAATCATAAGGCAATCAGATGAAACAAACCAAGAAAACAACAATATTGAATGCAGAGTTATGAAATATCACCAGATGAGATCCAACAGTACATTAAAAAAAATTGTAAACTTGCTTACCTTGGCGCCATGTCTGGAGGAATCCCAATTGTTAAGCATAGGGCCCATGTTGACAAGCACATGCCCAGATCTTAGACACCCTCAAGATGAACAATAGCAGCTACTCTAGGCACTCCTACTGCACAGGCAAAAATAAGTTAGCTAATGTTTCTTGGCAATTGGCTTTAGATTGGACCTTGGTAGGTAGGTCAGTTTTAGATAGATAAGTTAATAACCCAATAACTATATTCCAAGATGCATCATATGCAATGCATCAATTTGGAAATTCAAAATAAACATTCGAGGCATTTAAATAGTCATTTTTCAACAATTTCATATTCAAATGTGTACAAAATGATTATAACTTGAAAGTTTGAATATAAACTGATGTACAATTGGGCTTTGGCTAAGTCAAACATTGTAGAAGGAGCGTGGAGATCAAGCTTTCGAAGGCTAAGTCAAAGAGAGAGAGTGGAGAGAGTTTGGGAATTTGATAAGAAAAAGTATATGAGAGTCAATTGGGCTTTGGCTAAATTTAGTGTGTGAACGCCACGTGGGGACTGACTTAGGTAAGGCTGAGCTCAGCCGCCGGCTATCCTTTCTTGGTAATTTCATCCACCGTCAAATTCATCATCCCACTATTTAATGGTCCTGGCCAGCTATTCCAAAGCTGTGATAATGTTATATCATGTTTGGATCTCCTCATTCTCACCCAAAAACCACATCAACATTCTCCTCTATTTTCCACTTCTTTGCATTATTGTCAAATAAATCCTTCATTTTCACTATGGGTATTTTTATATATAGAATCAATGATCACATGAAAGCAAATCAACAAACATATCATCAACCTGAGATTAATTTTTTTCTGCCTTCTTAATAATAAGATAGACATTCTTAGTTTGCAATTGTCACATGACCCTCTTTACCTGTTGAAACGCGCTTCCTATGGTGATGTTCTGCTGCATTTGTTTACAGCTAATAGTAAACCAATCTTCCCAATCTGAAGTATTCAATCTTTTTCTCACCAATCTTGTTACACTAGAGAACAATATTCATAATCATTTGTTCATTTGAACGTCTCAACCTTATCTCCAGAGGCAAATATCAAAGGAAACCGGTAAAAAGATTGACTAGGAATCATTTTTCTTGGAGCCCCTCCTTGGTTGTTGGTTGTTAGGACGTCCATGTCTGCCGTCACAAGCTCATTCTCAGCTTACCAACAATTCTAACAAGCAAATAATGGCCTTAACTAGTGTACCTAATTTGCAATTTTCTAAGTGTAACCATCTTAGGATCATCATGTCTGTTAGGAATATGTCAATGGCCTCTCACCATCAACAAACACTTGTTTATAATATAAATTCCCTCTTATCACACACACTTAACTCTTTAATTAATAACATAATTAATATGCTTCCTTAAGTCTTCATACGGTTGAGTACCTTATCTATTAATATTCCCAAAGGCTCAAGTCTGCCAGGAATAAGGCTTCAAATCACACATTTATGTAGCCTCATGTTTGAGTTAAGCATGTACCTTATCTATTAATGAGTTCATCAATAATAAGCTTTTTGCAAAAGATTGGGACCTAAAATTACTCTACTCATTTTCTTGAATATTGAATTTTCTTAAAAGTGTAATTGATTATCAAACATAGTCAGGCATTTATATCAATGGTGGAAACTAGTCTGCTGCCAAAGAGAGGGTTAAAGGCCTAATTATCATTTCACTAAACAATGTAATATAGTCATCCAAAAAAATTTATAATTATACCTTTTTCTGACTCCACTCATGCCATTGAACTTTATAGTTGGATGAAACAAACCTAGATCAAAATATACAAAAAATAAAGAATAAGAGAAAACAAGCTAGAAAAAACTACAAGCACTAAAATTTGTACTTTAAAAGAGGAAATAAGATGACAATTGTAAGTTTAATTTACAGAAACCTTACAAAATATATTTAAAATTATAGGAAAACTACTTACCTTTAAAAAGATTGGTGCAAACACTCTACCTTTTGTTGATGTTCACATCTCGAGAAGAACAACTTCTTTCTTAGTAGATCTGATGATGGTGTTAATCTTTGGGAAGAGATGATTAGAAGGCTGCGTTGAATTTTAGCGAGAGAGGGAGAAAGGATCACCCAAAACCCTAAAGCAAAAAAGTAATTAGTAACTTAAATAGATTCCATTTTTTCCTTATGACGTGTCTACCTTAGTAAGGTTTTTATCATAGTGACAACATTTGGATAATTTAATGATGACTTTTGATAGATCTTTTCTATTTGAATTTTTAATATATAAACTTAATCTTCTTTACTTGGGGTAATATATATATATTTATTTGGTATTTTAGGATTTACATTTTAATAATATGCTTTTAGTTGATGGTTTAGCTATCTCCTAATGTAATAAGAAGTGATCTTGAATTATATTATTTGCTATGGAGTAGGAGTGTGTTCCTTGTTCAAGGTATGTATGGGAAGTTGTTTAATTGATGATATACTTTCAATGCTTAGAGTCATGACTTGAGCTAATATGGTTATCAACATCTAAGCATTGATGGTGTGGCAACTCTATTGTATAGCAAGGATCCAATTAGTAACATTGTAGAACAAAACAACTAGACAATTGATTCCATTACATTCAAGATATTGTTGCTTAAAGCGCGGGGCGCGGGGGGGGGGGTAGGGGTAGTAGTGAAAAGAAATAGACAATTGATACATCTACACTCACAACATAGAGACAAAACACACAAACAATACTATAGTTGAATAAATTGTTGGAAACCCTATATTACTCCATCTAATGCCTTAGATCTCGTAGGTTGTATGCATCTAGCCCTAGGCATCTCTAAATCTACTGCAACCATATTAAGAATAAAGATTTAGAGATTTGAACCCCATACTTGGATCAAAATGTTCCTAGAACAATTCCTTGTGATGAAGAAGAAGCTTGAAGAGTCTGGAGGTCTTGTACACCTAAGATCTTATGCCCAATGACTCGAACCATGATCTTGGTACTCCAAAGTGTGGCCAATGAAATGAAGGAAGTAATGGCTCTTTCTCTAGATGTGGAAAACCACTCTCATCTAAAAGTCATGAAAACCCTAACCCCTAAGGGGTATTTATAGGGTTGCCCACTAGACTTAAGTGACTTAAGCCCATCAAGGCTTGAGTCACTTAATCTAGCCTAAAGTAGATCATAATTGATTAATTAACCACATAGGATCATCTAATTAATCAATTAGCCTAATCGAGAGATCTTGATCATTATCTCCTATGCAACCTTATGTAATTACCAAAATGAAATTATGCACAAGAATGAATTTAGAGTCAATCCAACCCTCATAAACTGTGTCATTATGGTA
Organism: Vitis riparia; assembly: GCF_004353265.1. Lineage (NCBI taxonomy): Eukaryota > Viridiplantae > Streptophyta > Magnoliopsida > Vitales > Vitaceae > Vitis > Vitis riparia. Next base: position 3,306,556 of record NC_048432.1, on the reverse strand, counting down.
TATATATGAGCTCAGAGTAGGGACCACTAAGACCCATAGGATTTCTAGCTCCCTCATAATCCAATTTTGAAGTTGATTCAATATTCCACTAAAGAGAATCAATTGCACTCGATCTAATACCTTATGTAAATAACAATAAAAAAAACCTCAAGTACGTAACCTACTATCTGTTGGCATCTTAGATCTAAGCATTGGAAGCAATACCATTTTTTAAAAAAAAAAAAAAATGATCTTTTAGGGTTAAAGTACTAACTTTTAGGTTTGGATATTCTCAAACCTTAAATTTGAAGTGTTGAAGACGACTTTGAAGTTGTTGGAAATCTTGTAAACCCATAATCTTCCGCTCGATGACTCAACCTTGTTTTTGACATACTTTCGATGGGAAAGAAAGAAGGCTAGAAGCTATGACTCTCTTTCTCTCTGGATAGTGGAAGCAAAAAGTAATGGAAAACCTAACCTCTATGGGGTATTTATAGAGTTCCTAACTAGGCTTAAGTGACTTGAGCCCACATGGGCTTAGGTCACTTAATCCAGCTCAAAATATGCTCTAATTGATTAATTAACCTAATATAGCTTACTAGTTAATCAATTAACCCAATCCAGAGACTTTGTTTACTCACTCTTGTGCAACCTTATATATTTACCAAAATGCCCTTATATATAAAAGTGAACCTAAAGTCAATCTGACCCTCATAATTAATGTCAACTAGGTATATAAGTTCAAAGCGGGGACTATTAGGACCCATAGGAGTACCGACTCCCTCAAAATCCAATTTTGAAGTTGATTTAACATCCCACTATAGAAAATCAACTGAACTCCTAGACTTAAAAATAAAATAATGATAAGTAAATTAACTTTAATTATTTCATTTTCATATTCCATTTAAAAATGATTCAAATTATACAAATCATCATAATAATTTTTAAATATATATATATATATATATATATATATATATATATATAATATATATATATATATATATATATATATATATCATAATTTCTTTTATATTTTGAATATTAAATATATTTTAAATTCTTAAATTATGTATATTATTATCAACTATCATTAATTATATTAAATTATATCAATTTTTTAATAAATAACTTCATTATGTGTATTATTGCTTCTTATATAATTTTTTTTTTTTTAGTTTTTACTAATATTTTACCAGTTTTTATTAATTTTGATTTTTTTTTTTCAAAATTTTCATTGATCTTTGTTGATAATTATTTGTTTTTAAGTTTTACAATAAAAAAAACTTTAATAAATATATTATTTCTTATTTTATCATGTTTAAGAGTTTTTTTTTTTTATATATTTCCATTAGTTTTGATCAATTTTTTTCCATTGATATTTTGTGTCAAAATATTCACCAATATTTTATGATATACCTTGATATCTGTAAAAATGAGTTATTAATATATCTATCAAAACCGATATTTTCATCCTTACTCATAAATTATATTTTATATCTTTATTTATTTCGTTTTTCATCAAACTCTCACTTCACATTCTAGGCTACAAGACTACAACTTGAGAATTTCTAGAGCACAGACATATTTAAAATTTGAGACATTGATGGAAAGTGTAAATCTTTTTTTTAAAACAAAATATTAAATTAAAAATATACTATTAAAGCTGAAAAAAAATGCGTGTATAAAGGATAATATATATATATATATATATATATATATATATATATATATATATATATATATATATATATATAATAAGATTATTGTAAGATACAAACAAATAAAATCTAGTTTTACCATGTGATTATTTTGAATTGTAGAAGTCCTTTCTATAAGGTAGTATGATAATTATAATAACAACAATAATAATAATAGAAGAGATTACTTCTCTTGCGTGCCTTAAAACTATGAATAAATACCTTTTATTATTTGAAGTCATTTTCAATTTGTACAAGTCATGTATGTACGTAGTCCACAATGAATGTCTGCTGATAACTTCAAAACCTAAGAATATTGAAAATGGGTGCAGACTTTTTCAATTGTTGACATATCCACAAGCCAAGGGATCTGCTCCAGCTGAGTGGAATCTCCACAACCTGACAGTGAAATAGAATTTTGAGGCCCCGATATGATCCCTAAAGCCAAATATAAAATCAGAATCTCGGGATCTCTTCCAATTGTATATGTTATATTATGCGTAAAAGAAAAAAAAAAAAAAAAAAACTTTCTCCTCTATCTGAGGATGTTATATCTACATGGGAGGGTGCTTGTGACATCCCACATCCGATAGGGGGAAAGTTCCTAGTGCTATATAAGTATGAACTCCTCGTAACCTTGTAAATGCATTCTAAAGTTGTGAGGGCCCCTTAGGATCCAAAGTAGACAATATCTAAACGGTTGGAAGTGGGTCATTATATCTTACCTTTGGTATTTTTTTATTTATATATGTTGAAGCTAGTATTGACCCTTTCTCTTCCTAACCTCTTTACTTTTAGATTTATTAACTTTAATCATTTTTTTTTTTGGAATATATAACTAATGAGAACAAATTAAATATAAATATAAGTATGCAAACAACAAAAAATGAAAATTTTATCCTAAAAATAATACACTTGATACTTTAAAATATTAATTATAATACATTTGATAATTTAGGATTTAGATTTAAAAATTATATTTTATTTTTTAGAGGCTAGGATATAAGATTTCCATTAACCAAAGATTTTTTGTATGAATCCTAAATAAAATGTTTGTTTATTTTTCAAATTCTTATCATATGTAAATAAAATAAATATATTTTTATCATATTATTTTTAATTTTTTTTTTTGTATCAAAATCACAATCAATGATAGTAGTTTTTGTTAGGATAGAGTCCCTAAAAGCATAACATGTTGTAAAAAATATATAGTCTTATTTATTTAATGATATTTCAATTCCACTTTTATCTATCATTATTCTATGCATTATACCTTATGAGCATTCTAGCTTGACATTTCTTGTACTATATATGACTTTGGTGAATTAGGATTTACATGGAACATCCAAGTCATAGGTTCCTACAAGTAGAAGATTTGTTCATAGTTGTTTCGTGGACTTAAGCAAGAGTATCAGGTAGTCATGAGTTCACTAAGTTGTTATATTGTATTTTCTGTCAACCTTGAGAGAATACTGAGTTTGTGCCAAAGTTTATAGTGACTTTGACATATGGGTGAAATCCTAAAGTGATAATATATCCCCTATGGATTGAGTCACTATGGATGAAAGTTAGTAGCAATAAGTATTCTCAATAGAGGAATCGGATATCTCATGGAGTTTGAGATAATATGTTCTTTTAGATGATCCTAAGGACATGTGATCATGAAATCTATAGTCGTAGTAATTCCTTAAGTGGAATTTGAAATATGTTTTTATGGGTTAGAGTATGTCAGTTGATCACATCATAGGAGGATATGTAATTAAAGGATGATAGAGGTAACCTAGAAAGGCTAATAACTTTCACCTTATTCTATTATGAATAATACTTCATAAGAAGACTATATACAATGGATAGTAGGTCACAAACCCAAGCAATGCAATTGACTCTCTATAATAAGATGTTGAGTCAACTTTAGAATTAGATTCTGAGGGAGCCAATACTATTCTATGTGCTATAGTGGTATTGGCTCAAGTTCATATATCTTGATGGCATAGTTTATGAGGGTTGAATTAGTTCATGATTTACTTATGTGCATAAGGGTGTTTTGGTAAATATGCATGGTTGAATAGGAGTTTGTTGGGACAAAGCCCTATAAAGCATGATACGATGTAATAAATTAAGTTTCATTAATAAAATTATTTATTTATTATTCTAATTCCGCTTATGTTATCACATTTGCATTAATTGGTTATTTGAGCATTTACATTCATATCACTTGCATTGTACATGACTTAGGAGTATTAAGAGTTGAATAAAAGATCCAAGTAATGGATTTTTTGCAATGTGATAAGTGATTCAAAGTCAATTCATAGATTTAAGCAATCTAGTAGAAACTGCAGTGTATTACCTACTAATTAGATGGATCCCTTATCATGGTCATCGAGATAACTTTCCCATGGTGAATGTGTACAGTTATATATTAGACATGACCTATGATGAATCATGATATTAGTTGTCAGGTAGTCATGATTACCTGAGCTACTATACTATATGGACTCTTAACCTTAAAGGATATTGAATTTGTGTTGAAATCAACATGAAGCTTTGACCTATGGGTGAGATCCTAATGTTGTCACATATTCGATACAAATTGGGTTACAATTGATGGAAACTGATAGCAATAGGTATCATTAATAAAATAACCATAATATCTCATGGGACTAAACTCCATGGGTGATCCGAAGGACATGTGATCAAGATGAATGTGACTATAGCAATTCCTTTAGTAGAATTTGACATATGCTCTTTATGGGGTAGAGTATGTCAGATGATTACTTAATAAGAGGATTTATAACTCAAGGATTAGAAAGGTAATTGTGAAAGGTTGATATTGCTACCTTGTTAGCTAGATTAGGAACATCAATTCATTGGGAGTCTACATTGTTAGGATAGGGCCCTTAAAAACATGGCCCGATGTGATAACTTTTGAATTTAATTATTTATTAATAAATTTCTAGTTCACTTTTATCTATTCTCATTCCATGTATTATATCTTGTAAGCATTTTAGTCTACATCTCTTGTATTGTATATGACTAGAGTACATTAGGAGTTACACAGAAGATTTAAGTTATGAGTTCCTTGCAACTAAGCAACCCATAATAGGTTGTAGTGCACTACCTCCTAATAGGAGGGATGGTTAGTCTTGACCATCGAGATGAGTTTCTCATGGTGAGTGCACTTGTATGTATGGTTACACATTGGACAAGAATTATATTAAGTCATGACATAAGGTTATCAAGTTTTTATGACTTCACCAAGCTTCTTCAATATGTTATCTCTCAACCTTTAGAGAATATTAAGCTTGTGGTAAAGTTACTAGTGACACTGACTTATAGGTGAGATCATAAGTTGTTCATATATTCCTTATGGATTAGATCATTGTTTATTGAAGCGAATAACAATAGGTATTTTCAATAGAGGCACCATGATATCCCATAGGATTAAGACAAGTTTCCCTTTGGGTGATCCTAAGGAGGTGTGTTCATGGAAACTATGATCATAGTAGTTTCTTAAGTGGAACTTAACATAAGCTCTTGGAGAGTTAAGATATGTCAATTCAGCACACAGTAAAATGATCTATAACTCATGGATAGTAGAGGTAGTCTTGAGAAGATGATAACTTTCACCTCGTTAGAATATGGACACCAATTCATAGGGAGACTAAATGCAATGGATAACAGGTCATTAACCCAAACACTTTGTATCTCATTGTTATTTATATAGGGCAATGGAGTGCAATTGATTTTTTATATTAAGTCAACTTTAGAATTGAATTCCAAGAGAGTCAATATTGTCCAATGGGTCCTAATGGTCCCTACTTGAGCTCATATACCTTATTGGTATGGTCTATGAGGGTTGGATTGGCTTGTGGCTCACTTTTATGGGTAAAGGCGTTTTGGTAACTATGCAAGGTTGCATAAAGGTTAGTGAACAAAGTTTATAGATTGGCCTAATTGATTAATTAAAAGGCCTTGTAGGTCAATTAATTAATTATGATCCATTTTGGCTAGATTAAGTGACTCAAACCCTTAGTAGTCTCAAGTCACTTAAGCTAGTTAGGGAACCCTATAAATACTCTCTTAGGGGTGAGCTAGTCATCTTCTACAATGTAGAGAGAATAGAGAGACATAGCCTCATCCCTTACAGCCTTCCCATTAGTTGAATGCCAAGATCAAGGTAAAGTCATTGCAGTAGAAGATCTTAGGTTTTTTAGACCTTCAACAACTTCGTTCAAATACTTCACCACATGGATTTGATTTAGGAACATCTAAATCAAGGTAAAAGTTTTCTATCTTGATATTTTAATTCTATTATTGATTTAAAATAAAGGTCTTCCGCTGTACTTAATATTTAGAGAAAGTTTAGGAAGATTTGCATGTATTTCACTTGATTCGGGCATAGGAAGCAAAAAGATCTAGGATTCCCTACATACATCCAGTGGATAAGTAGGTCATAGGCCGGAGCTTTGCCTTATTGTAATTATGTAAAATATTAGAGTGTAGTTGACTCTCTTTAATGGAGTGGTGGGTCAAAATTAGAATTGGATTTTGAGAGCCAATATTTTCCCATTGGTTCCAGTGGTCTCCACTCGAGCTCCCATTTCATGGTGGCGTATTTGTTTAAGGGATTTTGTGTTTGTAGTTCACTAATGTGCATAAGTGGCATTTTGGTAAAAGTACAAAGTTGTACTAGATCTTATGCATAATATGACTAATTAAATTAATGAGAACCGTTGTGAGATAAATTAAGTTACCTAAGCCCAATTTGGTCTCAAGTCACTTAAGCCCACGGAGAAGTATACAAATACCATCTTGGGGTTCGAGTTTCAAACTATTGCCTTTTGTCTTTTTGAAAGAGAGAGCAAACCCTAACCACCTTCAAAAGAGAAAGAGAGAGAGTGTGTGTGACTAAAGTCCACCTTTCTCTTATGCGAAGGTCTGTCATGAAAGAAGAGGTCAAGTGGATGATTACTAGGTAGACGACTTCTACAACACCTTCTAGGGATTTGATTTAATATGCGAACATCCAAATCATAGAAATGATTCTAATATCTAGATCTAGTATATTTTATGGATTTTATAGGTATATTTTCCCACTACATTAGATCTAGAGAAACCTAGAGATAGTTTACATGAACCCTATATGATCCAAGGTCAGAGAATAGAGAAATTCGAAGTTCCCATCAGAGTTAGTGAATGATATTTCTAGCTTGGGCTAATTAATTAATTTAAGCCCTTAATTAGAAACCTTTTTTGGTTAAATTAAGTGGCTAAAGGCCAAGGTATGCTCAAGTAACTTAAGCCTAATGGGAAGCCTTTAAATACCTCCTTAGGAGTTAGGGCTTCAAATTCTTAGACTTTTACTTCTTCCATTCTCTTTTACATGTCTAGAGAGAGAGAACCTAGCCCCTCCACTTTTCTAGATCTCAACCATCTAAGTATCTAGCTTCAAGGAGGAGTCAGAGCAGACGACCAGTGGTTTCATGAGATTTTCAATGACTACTGTGCATTTGACAACCCTCTTCACCACAAGGCTATTTTGCTTCATTGGTGGGGGATAAGCTTAGGAAAGCATGCATGCACCTAACAAGATCTAGGGATATGAAATGGAGTGATATGAGTTTTCCTATAGTTTTAGCTTTTTGCTTGTAGTTTTAACTTGATTGAATGTATAGCTTTTTCTTGGTTAAAATTAAAATTTTTGAATGATGTACAATGCACTTATTTTTTAAAAGAATGTGTTTATTTTTCTTAATGATGTACTTTCTTTTTTGAAGGATATACTTAACTTTTTAATAAATGTATTTAATTTTTCTAAAGAATGCACTTATTTTTCTAAGGGATCTAGTTATTTTTCTTAGGAATATACTTATTTTCTAAAAATGTTCTTGTTTTTTTCATACCATACTTCTTTTAAGAATGTACTTATTTATACTATCACAAATAATTGAAAATTAATTAGCAAATTATAGTAAAACATTAATGTATATGATTCATATACAATGCATTTATTGTTTTAGAAATGCATTTTCTAAAGAATGTTATTATTTTTTTTAGGGATGCACTTATATTATTTAAGGATAAACTTATTAATATTGATAGAAATAAGTGAAAGTTCATGATAAATTTGTGATAAAACATTAATATACATAATTTATGCACTTTGTACTTTTTATTTATTTTGATTCTTTATTTAGAAATGTACAAACATAGACCTGTAAGCCATTAATTAATGTGTTTATCATGATCAAAGATCTGGATAATAGTCAAACGTTAATGTATATAATTTATATACAATGAACTTATTTTTTGAGGAATGCATTTTCTAAAGGATATTCTTATTTTTTTGGAGGAATGTGCTTTTTTTTTTAAAATATAAACTTATTTAGATTGACGTAAATAAGTGAAAGTTCATTAATGTACATAATTTATATATTATGTACTTTTATTTTTTTTTAGAAATGTATGGAAAGTTCAATAGCAATTTATAGTAAAATATTAATCTACATATTTTTCTAAAGGATATGTAACGTAGCATTTGAAATGGTTAAAGTATCTAAATTTAGTTAATATGTTTTGCATTTAAACGGTGAAAATTATGCTGTCAAGAATTTTATTTTTATTTTTTTTCTCTGTGAATTCGATTCACTATTGAAATGTTAAATAGAAGATTTTTCCCAGCTTCTTGAATAGTGATTTTTTTTTAAGTTTGTGATTGAAAAGACAAATTGAAGTTTGTTAAAAGAGAAGTTATTTAGAAGAAACGACGGTTATGGGTTGAAAAGGGATTGGCTCCACGCCTAAAGAAATAGAAGCTTTGGGCTAATATGCTAAGGAAAGGTAGCTCTGGGCTGAAAATGCTAAAGAAAGGCAGCTTCAGGCTGAAAATGGTTATAGGCCTACAGAAACAGAAGCTCTGGGCTGAAAATGGCTCTAGGCCTAGAGAAATGGGAGCTTTGGACCAGAAATGCTAAAGAAAAACTACTCTTAGCTAAAATGGCTCTAGGCCATATTTATAGATAAGATGATTACGATGATTGCATTGATAGAAATAAGAATAAGATGTGAAAACAGTCATGGGCGTTAATTTATTACTTTGAAATTTATTTTAAAAAATTTGGAAATGGAACAATTTTTTTATGGTTTTACATTTTTAGTTTTTGCTGTCAAAATTTAAAAGTAAATTATGAAACATTATTTATACGATAGTTGCCATTGAATCTCTCAATTATGGGTTCCTTAGTAGAGGCCAAAAACAAAAGAATAGAACTAGTTTTCAGCCATCTATTGGCAGGCATAGCCACATGGCAATCAGTTTTTTTATGAAAATTTTCTTTTTTTTTTTATTTTTCTTTTTTGAAGCCATAGTGGAAAGCTTCATGGGATATAAAAAGTACAACTTATCCATGGGATGTATATTTAATCCATGTATGTGAGTGGCTTTTTTTTTTCAAATAGAATCCAGGTACATGTAGATAATATTTTATATCTTTGTTTATGCCCTTTTCATCTAACTCTAAGTTGACATTCTAGGCCCTACAGCTTGAGCCCACATGAGCTTAGGTCACTTAATCTAGCCCAAAATATGTCATAATTGATTATTAACCCCATAAGGCCTACTAATTAATCAATTAGCTCAATCCAAAGACCTTGTTCACTTACTCCTATGCAACCTTATATAATTACCAAAACACCCTTATGCATAAAAGTGGACCTAAAGCCAATCCAACCCTCATAATCCATGCCAACAAGGTATATGAACTCAGAGCAGGGACTATTGGGACTCATAAGAGTACTAGCTCCCTCAAAATCTAATTATGAAGTTGATTCAACATCACACTATAGAGAATCAACTAAACTCAATATCTTATGTAAATAACAACAAGACATTACATGCTCGAATCCATGACCTCTTATCCATTGTGTTTAGTCTTCCCATGAATTGGTGTCTATAGTCTAACAAGATGAAAGCTATCAACTTTTCAAGACTACCCTTACTATCCTTAAGTTATAGATCCTCTTATGTTGTATTCAACTGATATGTCTTAGTTCTCAAAGAGCCAGTGTTAAGTTCTACTTAAGGAACTACTATGACCATAGTTTTCGTGAACACACCTGCTTAGGATCACCTTAGGAGACACACTATCTCAATCCAATGAGATATCATGGTGCCTTTATTGAGAATACCTATTGCTATAGTCTTCCATTAACAATGATCCATGTGAATTAGTTTGGCTTAGATGCATAGTGGTATTCAATTTTTTAACACTTAATTTAAATTAGGGCCATATTTAAAACCCATGTGGATAAGTCATAGCCTAGATGTGGAGGGATGTTATATTTTTTATACTTAATGCAACTTAATTGCTAAAGTCTTCACTTTTGTAAATTGGTTCACCTTGGATGCATAGTGGTATCCAGATTGTAATACTTAATTCAAATTGAAACCATATTTTATAATCATATAAACAAGTCATAACTTTGACGTAGAGTACATTGCATTTTCAACACTTAATGCAACTTAGGTGCTAAAGTTTTCACTCATGCGAATTGGTATGGGTTGTATGCATTGTGGCATCCAACTTTTTAACACTTAATTAAAATTGGAACCATATTTAACACCTATGACGATAAGTCATAACCTTGACGTAAAGCAATGTTGTGTTTTCGATTCTTAATGCAACTTAGGTGCTAAAGTCTTTACTCATGCAAATTAATTGGTTTACCTTGGATGCATGATGTTATCCAAATTTTTAACATATAATTTAAATTGGAACCATATTTAACACCCATATAGACAAGTCATAACCATGATGCGGAGTAGTGTTGTATTTTCAACACTTAATGCAACTTCAGTGCTAAAGTCTTTACTCATGTGAATTGATTGATTCAGATGCATAATGATGTCCAACTTTTTAACATTTTATTAAAATTGGTACCATATGCAAGTCATAACCTTAATGTAGAGGCAGTGTAGTATTTTTTGCACTTAATGTTGCTCAAGTGCTAAAGTCTTCACTTGTGTGATTTTTTTTTTGGTTGGAATGCATAATGGTGTCTAACATTTAGCATTTAATTAAAATTGGAACCATATTTAACACCTGTGTAGAGAAGTCATAACCTTGACATGGAGCAATATGCAACATTTTGGCATTTAACGTGTTTTAAGTGTTAAGTCTTCACTCAAGTGAATTGGATTAATGGCTTAAATGCATAGTGGTGTCAAATTTATAATATTTAATTAAAATTAGAACCATATTTAACACCAATGTAGACAAGTCATAATCTTGACATGGATGAGTGTTGTATTTTCGGTACTTAATATGACTTAAGTGTTAAATTTTTCACTTAAGCAAATTGGCTTGACTTGGATACATAGTGGTGTCTAACGTTTTAACACGTAATTAAAATTAGAGCTATATTTCATACCTATGTAGAAAAGTTATAACCTTGACGCGGAGCAGTATTGTAATTTGACACTCAATGTTGCTTAAATGCTAAAGTCTTTATTCATGCATATTCACTTAACTTGGATGAAAAATGGTATCCAAATTTTTAACAATTTATTAAATTTGAAACTATGTTTAACAACTATGTAAACAAGTAATAACCTTGACGTAGAGTGGTGTCATATTTTTTACACTTAATATAGCTTAAGTGCTAAAGTATTCACTTATAAGAATTGACTTGACTCGGATGCACAGTGGTGTCCTACTTTTTAACACTTAATTGATAGTAAAACCATATTTATTTAACACTCCTATATACTAGTTATAAACTTGATATGTAGTAGTGTGCAACTTTTTAGCACTTAATGCAACTTAAGTGTTAAAGTTGTTACTCATGCGAATTGATTGCACTTAGATGCACCTTTGTTTCTAACTTTTTAATACTTAATTAAAATTAAACTCATTCTTAAAAACCATGTAGACAAAGTGATCATAATCTTAATGTGGAGTAATTGTAATTTTTAACACTTCATAGAAATTGGGATCACACTTAACAACTACATATTTCACTTTCTATTTTTTTTTTTTGTGATAATTGAACTCACGTAGTTTGCCCAAGTTGCCTATATACCCTTAACAAATAAGGGATCAAGTCAAGCGTAATTCAAAATATTTTTTTAATCTCTAACTTTTTCCAAGGCTAATGATTTTAATCTTGCAAGCTTGTCTTAACTTTTGCCTATGCAGTCTTTTTAGGTTTTTCAATTTAGCGGACTATGACTTGTACAAATTGACAATGACTTTAGTCATGTGTAAAAAATAATAAAAGATATTCATTCATATTTTTTGGGCAACGAAAAGTAATTGATTCTTTTTTATATGATTATTATTATTATATTACCTTATAAAAAGACCTCCATTTAATCTTATATATATAAAATCTTTTATACATGATTTTTTTTTTTTTCAATTCATAGTATTTTTTAAATATAATATATATATATATATATATATATATATATATATATATATATATATATATATATATATATGTATATGTATGTATCTTTACTTTCTATCAATGTCTCAAATTTCAAACATGTACATGCTATAAAAATTATCAAGTCATGTGGGCTCAAGCCACTTAAGCCTAGTTAGGAACTCTATAAATACCCCATAGGGGTTTTGTTTTCCATCACTTTTTTCTTCCACCATCTAGAGAGAAAGAGAGTTATAGCCTCCACCCTCCTTTCCTCTCCACCAAAAGTGTGCCAAAAACAAAGTTGAGTCAACGAGTAGAAGATTATGGGTTTACAAGACTTCCAACAACTTCAAGGTCATCTTCAACACTTGGAATTTAAGGTTTGAGAATATCCAAACTTGAAAGTTAGTACTTTAACCCTAAAAGGTCACTTTAAAAAAAATTGGTGTTGCTTCTGATGATTAGATTTAAGATGCCAACAAATAGTAGGTCACGTTCTTGAGCTTTGTTTTATTGTTATTTACATAAGGTACTAGTTTGCAATTGATTTTCTTTAGTAGAATGTTGAATCAACTTCAAAATTGGATTATGAGGGAGTTCCTATGGGTCTTAATGGTTCATACTCTGAGCTCATATACCATGATGACACGATTTATGAGGGTTGGATTGACTTTAGATTCATTCTTGTGCATAAGGGCATTTTGGTAATTACATAAAATTGCATAGGGGATAATGAACAAGATCTCTATATTAGGCTAATTGATTAATTAGATGACCCTATGTAGTTAATTAATCAATTAGGACCTATTTTGGGCTATATTAAGTGACCCAAGCCTTGATGGGCCCAAGTCACTTAAGTTTAGTGGGCAACCCTTAGGGGTTAGGGTTTCCATGACTTTTAGATGAGAGTAGTCTTCCACATCTAGAGAAAGAACCATTACTTCCTCCCTTTCATTGGCCATATTTTGGCGTGCCAAGATCATGGTTCGAGTCATCGAACATAAAATCTTGGGTGTACAAGATATCCGGACTCTTCAAGCTTCTTCTTCACCACAAGGAATTGTTTTGGGAATATTCAGATCCATGTATGGGGTTCAAATCTCTAAATCTTTATTCTTAATATGGTTGCATAGATTTAGAGATGCCTAGGGCTAGATGCATGCAACCTACGAGATCTAGGGCATGAGATGGAGTAGTATAGGGTTTCCAACAATTTATTCAACCATAGTATTGTTCATGTGTTTTGTCTCTATGTTGTGAGTGTAGTTGTATCAATTGTTTATTTCTTTTTACTACCTAGTCAGTGAACTCTTCGAGCTCGTTTTTGTGTTCTGGACACCATCCCGATTAAGCTATTAGACGGTGAAGCTTTTTCGTCAGTTAACCTTTCAAATAACATGATATACTTTACCAAGGAGTAGTTTGCTACAAGGTTCCTTCTTCCTCTTCCTTCCCTTCTTAGACAATTCCTTTACTTCACACAAATTCCTTTTGCCTTCCTTCATCTGAACGTCATTTGGATACTGATGGGGTGTAGTGTGTTAGACATGCTTTTCTAGTTAGATATTTCCTTACTGGAAGTTTTATTCATCTACACTATCAAGATGAGCCCAAATGAGAGGTTCAGGTTATCTGCCCACATCATTTCTCTCTAGTTTGTGATCGATATTTCGGAATCGAGCAAAGGCGGGGCTAAGGGGCATGTTTTGTTGTCCTACCCTTGAGGGTTCGTTTAAGGGTCCAGACGGAGTTTTTGCTCTACAATGTTCATTGTAGATTCCAAGTAGACTACATTTTTACCATTTTCATCTTGTCTTGCTACTATTCTATCCTTGTTGCTAACTTACTCACGATATTCATGTTTGTCTGATATAGGTAAGAAGAGATGAGGACGTCTTGTGGAGTGGGTGGAGAAGGCTTCATTTACCCGTCTAAATAAATTGTTTGAGATTGACGCTATTGAACAAGCTCACATCATTCTTCTATCAAACAAGAACCTCTAGGCTCTGATTGAAAATCCAAAGCTTTTCATCAGTCTGGTGTTTCCTCAACTAGCTCTTCCATCTCTAGTGCCCGACAAACATTTCATGTTAAAGGATCTACCTTTCTACGACGTTGTTCATTTGGCGGATTTTGAAGCATGTAAGGCTCGTCTAGAAGAATGTGAGAAGAAACGTCATGAGGGAACACTTAGGCAAGCTCCAATTGCTAGTTGTCCGGCTTCCAGTTCTGTTGTCCGTCTTTTTGCCCAAAAGAAGAAGCTTACAACTCATCCTGTCCAAAAAGCAAAAACTTTGCCTCTTGTCTCGCCATCTTCATCGTCTTCTTCGTCTCATTATTCTTCTTCGTCCTCTACCTCTTCTAGGGATGAGACAGAAACAGGGGAGAGTCGACTGGTACTCCCAATTATTTGCAAGGAAGAAGAAGAAGAAAAGATGGCTACCAATTTAAGAGCAAGATTCTACGAGAGACAGTATAAGTGTTTGTCTAAGTCTATCAGAATCAACCCATTTTTTTCAAAGAAGGCCCATCCAGCATCTAATTCGAACTCTCCATCTAGGCCAACAACACTAATTCTTACTATAGTTGTCGCCTCGAGGCTGGATGAAAAACCTTCCTCTGTTGGGACATTCCCTATCACGAGATGAGGAAACCCTTTTTCACCTCGGGGAGCATCAATGAGGAATCGTTTGAGTGTTTGAACCCTTCTCCTCTCTACCCAAAGCTTGCCTACATCCTCGGTTGAGAAGAAGTGTCCAAGCTTCTGAACCACATCTCTTCCTTCACTAAAAAGGAGTCTCCAATGTACGACATGAGGGTGCTCTTTTCGGCTACTTAATGGATTCCTATTGAGGTGGACAAAGACCTTAACCGATCATTCATGGTGCAACTTCCTCACGATACTACGGACACTGCCATTGTATGTATCATGCATATGAAGGACTACACTGCTTTTAAGATAACGGAAGTGGTAGGTCATTTTTTTTTTCCACTTGTCAATTTTCTCATTTTTCCTTTAGCCTCTCATTTCATAGTGATATTTGCTACCCTCTAGTGATAACTGGAGTTTGTAACCTCATGTGGCAACGAGCGCACCCCTTCTAGCGATTGGAAGCAACCGAAACCATGAAGGCATACATTGTCCATAACATAAATGGAAACGAGGAGCTTCAAGCCAACCTAGAGATGACAAGGAGCGAGGCTACTGTTTCTCGAAAGCTGGTTGAGAAGGGTGCCTATTTGTTGAGGAAGGTCGATGAGAAAAAGAAAGTGTCCCAGGTCGAGGCTCGATGGCTGGTTCAGGAAAAGATGGCTATGGCGGCCAAGAAAGAGAAGGTTGAAGAGGAGATTGCCAGACTGAGGTGGGAACTACAAGACCTTCGAGCAAGGTTTGCTACTCAAAAGAAGGATCACCAGAAGCAGGTCAATGACATGTTATTCTAGGGCTACCGGTACTGTATGAAGAAACATGGCATCACCAACAATGCTCCAAACTTCCCTTCTGATGATGAGGAGGATGAGTTTTTGGGTGGCCTTGCCTAAGAAGATGGGTCTACTCTAGGAGGTTGACCTTTCATTGAAAACGAATTCCATGGCGAGTGGACTTGACTTATGTTTCCTCTTTTTTCTTTGGCCAACTGATTAGTGACCAAGACTTGTTAAAAGACTACTCGAACGTCATCTTCGAGCATAGAATACTTGTCCACCTGCCTGAATAGGTCATCCATTATTATGGATGGCTTCTTCGTAAGGGACTCAAAAAATGGAGTGCCCAAGCTAATACTTTGCTTGAAGATCTACAGGATGACATCCATATTACAAGATTCAACTTGAAGTACTGCTTGCCCAAACTACTTTATGAAATCCCTTAGCGTTTCATTTTTCTGCAACTTGATGTTTTGTTTTTGGCGAGTCGAACATAGGTAGTGCCCTACAAAGGCTTCCAAGACATCTTGGAATGTGTTCATGGAATTCTGTGAGAGGCGGTGAAACCAGGAAAAAGCTTAGCCTTGTAAGCCGACCGGAAAGACCTTGCACATTAGTGCATCATTCCCTATATCAAGGGTTATGAGTTGCCTAAAGTACATGATGTGGTCAAACAGGTCGCTCGTTCCATCGTACATTGTAAATTTGGGCACCATGAACCCTCTAGGTGGTTCCTAGCTAATGATATAGGGGCCAAATGGCATGGAAAACATGTCATCCAATTGTCGGCTGATAGAGTCAGGCGAGGCTTGCATTGTTGGCACTCTCGCCTACTTCTACCTTGGTGGTTGAGGGGGTCATCTAGATGAGGTTATCGTGGCTGGCTGATCTAGATGTGCCCTTAGGGTTTCTGACATGCGTGGTTGCTCTTCCATGGCTGGTGCTTTAGGTTCTAGTCAGGCTCTCATTGTGTTAGATAAATGCAACCCTCTGTCATGCCTCATTTTCCTTAATGCTCGGGTGGAGTTGGTGTCTTTGTTCGATTTGATGAGTTGGCGAAGGTTCCTCCACGGATCGCCTTGAGTAGCGGCCAAGAGAGAACTTTGTGCCCTTGAGGAAAAATGCCTCACTGATTCTTCGTGGGGCTATTTGCTGGCTTTGAGTGTGCTGACTTTATGAGGGGCCCACAGTTGACATTTAAGCCCACAACTTTTCATTTTCTTGCCTTAGTTGTTCTATTTAGCGAAGCAGAGTTTGCATCCGCTGCTCATTTTCTCATTGGTGTCTCTCCATTCTTTCGCACTAGTCAAAATAGTCTTCGACACCCATTGCTGATGATTGGGTTCTGGAGGGTGTGGACATCCTTAGTTGTTTCCCATAAACGATGTCGATGTTGGTGTTGTGCCAACTAGATGCAATCCCGTTTAGCTTCAATAGAGTCAAACGAATTACTTTCTTGCACAAGAGAATGTCCGAACAGGTGGTCCAGGCACGCCCTGCTGAAACTTAAGTTAGAATCTAGCGAGAGTGAATCCAACTTTTTGAATGGTTATGTGTGTGTGTGTACCTTTTTCATGCATCTGGATGGGTTTTTATAGAATATATGACACCATTGTCACAACGTTGATTGTGCATTCATGTCCTTCCTACGTTGATGAATGCCATCGTGATGGATATTATGCCTTAATAAGTAATCAATGTCATTTTCTTAGCCCGTATTGGGCAATCATACCAAATAAAAACTGTTGATTGGCATCATTTGTTGTCTGTTGTGCAAGAATTCCGAATCATATCGTTGATTGTGCATTTACGTTTGTCAATGTCACTGATTGTTGTAACGACTAAGGGACATTGATTTTTAGGCGTAAATATTGTTTTGATTGTCTCTTAGGCATTGGTGGTGGTTAATCATCCACTTAATGTCTGGAATTTTCAACAGACTTGGTTTGTCTGTCTAGAAGTCCCTAATCAGCTTGGTCTGTTCGTTGCATCTGGCATTGGGAAAGAAGGAAATCTGTTTTTTCTCTTGCGCCAAAAGGAGCTTGTCTTGATCCAAAAAAATTGCTTCTAGACAGATTATCTACTTACCTTGGATGGTCAAAGGGTCTTGAGCCTATGGAGGACACGTGGAGGGAAGCAACAATAAGCAAAGGCTTGCCTTTAGTGCTCCTCTGGCATATAAACCTCTCCAGGATGCAAAGGTCATATATTATCCTTGCCTAATCCAATAACTTCATACTCACAAGGATGTGGTAATGATTAATGGCACATATTGCATGGAAATGAGGGCAATTATCACATGTTAGGCTTGATTATAACATTGAAAGCACCCTTCAACTAGTCAATTATATGTTACCTGATGTATGTCTGATTTTCTCATATTTTCTTTGAGTTATGCTTACAACTATTTTCTATGATCTTGAGATCCTCTCCGAGCATCTTGGATGTGAGAATAAGGTTTGAGACGAACCAAAAAACTATGGCTGCATGGAGGTCTTAGGTGTTGTCCCATTTCGAGCAATAAAAAGTTTTGAATTAGTTAAAGGGTTTAAAGATGCTCAAATGAGTTAAACGTATTTTATTGGATTTTTAACTTCTTGAAGTTAAATATGACCAAATTTAATAATTTGTAGATGTCATTTGCCCATGGAAACAACTAGAGAAAGAGAGATAAAGCTCTTACAAAAAAATGGTGCCACCTCTGCACTTGGCACCACTTTTCATCGTTAGCAAGCTAGAATCACCTAAAGATATATGGTGCCACAATGGCGCCATATCCTATAGTGGGCACATTTATGGCATTAGTGCCACCAATTTCCCTTGAAAGTGAAGAACGAGCTAAGCCCACACTCCAAGCAACCATTAGGTATTCCACTTACCATTTGGATGCCTCAACGTGGCAAAACACTTAAAGCATGGTTTGAGAGCCTATAAAAGAGAGGATTGGCAACTGTCACTTCATTCCTGGTTTTTGGTATTTCACTATAAGACTTTTCAAAGACGAGATCTTGGAGGCATTTGGAATTTAGGTTTCTTTCTATTTTTCTTCTTTTGTTTGGATTATTTTCTTTATTTTGAACTTGTTTTCTTTATATTTTCATTGCCATTAGATCAATGCATTGATTGTTTTGAGATTTGAGTTTTTAATGTTCGATTTCGTATGCTTCATTTTATTCCTTCAATTTAATTTTGTTTTAATTTCTTTTGAGAAATTTAATAGGTTAAGGAAAGGGGACGCTAGGCATCCCCTTCCATCATTGGAATGATCTTGTGATTATTAGGTATTAATAGATTTATTAAATGTATTATTCGGATTCCTTCAATCATGTGAGGTCATCATATCTCAATGTTTGGGAATTAAAGTGGTGCACCTTTTTGACTTGAATTGACCATTATAGAGTCCTTAACATTGAAATTTTGCAAACAAAAGAGGTAATGAGAATTTTGAATATTCTACAAAGAAATCCAATTAGTAAGTTGAGATTTTCAATTCAATTCAAGTGTGCTTTTGTTGAAAATAATCCAACTCAAAAAACTTGTAGGTGTCTTAGATTTTTATTGTAATTAATATTATGTTACATTTGGTTAAGACAATTTAAATTCCCCTGTTTTCTTAAAACAAAAAATTCACAAACCTTCTTGCTCAAATCAAATTGAAAGAAAGATTTTTCCACAAAATCTAACTTTCACTATTTAGATTCTTCTACCTTACCTACATTCCAAGATCATATCCATGAGGTTTGATACCTTGACTCATCGGGATTTTGAAGTTATAACTTTATCCCTACACTTGAAGAACCGCCTATTTATTCATAGACATTAGGGATCTGTCTGATGATGATGAGGCAAAGAAGTAGTGTCTAACATTAATACATTGGGAATAAATTGGTAGCACAAACGATGGAAGTAAAACAAATCAAAAGAAGAAATTAGGAGCACAAAGGATGGAAGCAGGATGAAGAAGTTGAAAGAAGAAAATGGTGCTTGGAGATGTTTGTTGGGATGCCTAAGAAGTAGGACCACTACTTTTTTTTTCTTGATTTTCTTGTTTGTAATTTCTCCACAGGGGAAAATTAGGGAGGGGGGAGAGGTAGTTGCAGGGACCCCAAACTAAGCATCCCATAATCATTGTCTACGATTATTGGTGATGTATTGCATGATGAAGAAACTACTGCGGTCAAACTTGGCAAACGAGTGAAAGTTAAAACACTATTATGTTTAGTTCTCGGAAAATACTAAGGAAAGAAAAAAACTACAAAGGAAAATGATTTTTTCATGTTTGATTGTCCTATGAAAAATATCAAAGAAAATCAAATATAATTAAAACTAATTAAAAACTTATGTATTTTTAAATTATTTAATCTTTATATAGATGAGTTAAAATAAATTAAATGAGTTTAAAATAACAAAAAAAAGTTTATCAACTTTTAATCTATTTTTTTTTATTTTCCTTCACTTTTTCTTTCCTTCTACTTTTCCTTTGTATTTTCTTTCTCTTACATTTTCCTTTAAATTTTCTGGGAACCAAATATAGCATAAAAAAATCTAATTTCAATAGGTCAAGATATGTACAGTGAATTCTAAGATCTAAATTCACTCTCATGATATTAATATCCGTTGAACCCTCTCCTCGCCTATGATTAACTTAATCGTCGAGGAGTGATCGACCAAAGATTAGGTTCTCTCCACTCTAACTATCTTCTACTTTGTTGTAGAGGAAGGTCAAGGAAAAAAGTGAACCGTCCACATTTCAAAGGGTGAAACATTAACCCAAAATCTCAAGAGTACCAAATTTTGTTATTAGGACAAAAAAAATTACCATAAGCTCATGCTAACAAGAAATAACCTTTTTAGGGGGCAGACATTCATTCAACATATATCACATGAATATTCAAATAAATTGATTTGAATGAGACACGAAAGAGTTAGCTGATTCAAGCAAAACAAACTCAACTTGGAAAATTAATGTAATGGATGATTCCACGGATCGTGAACATTTTCCAAATAAGAGATAGTTGACTTCAAAATTAATGTAAGTATTAGGTAGCATTTGGTGTAGGAACATGTTGCATCATTTCAGTGTTTCAGATATTTAAGTTTTTGCAGCTTGGATGGACCGGTCCATTGGGTATATGAAAACGAGAAGAAAGGAGTGGTTGCATTATTCAACCAGATTGTGACCTTTTGTAATATAAAACAGAACCCAGCTTGGAAGTTAATGTAAGCAGCATTTGCTGGATGCTGACCAAAACAAATATTATACATAATCCTTATAGAGTCTAGAATGTAAGCCAAGCGTCCATGAATTTTGATTATTTTTTTTCTCTACTCATTATTGTGACTTTATTTTTTTAATTCAGCTTCAAAGAAAACGGATTGTTGATCAAGTGTATCTCTAATTAGAGTTGTGTAGATAGTTGAGACGAATATGATATGTGTTGAATAGGAAGGGAACATCAATTTGGAAATTTTTAATCTCTGAAAACATTGAAATTCAAAACAAAAGTACAACAAACACTGGCTGATTAGTCATCAATATGAAGACTTTGGTTATGTTTGGTTCCCGGAAAATACCAAGGAAAGAAAAAAAATGCAAAGAAAAATTATTTTTTTCATGTTTGGTTTTCTATAAAAAATATAAAGGAAAATCAAATATAATTAAAACTAATTAAAAACTTATGTATTTTTAAATCATTTAATCTTTATATGGATGAGTTAAAATAAATAAAATGAGTTTGAAGTAACAAAAAATAATAATTTATTGACTTTTAATCTATTTTTTTATTTTTGTTTATTTTTTCTTTCCTTCTACTTTTCCTTTGTATTTTCTTTCCCTTATATTTTCCCTCAAATTTTATGGGAACCAAAACATAGCCTTTTAGATTTCAGGACAAACCAAATAAACTTGAGGCACTCATTCAAACTACAAAGGAAGTGACAAGGAAGAAAGAAACAGACTTACACTTTAGCTCAATCATAAAACAACACCCCAAACTTAGTACGCAAAGAACAACATATCAGAACTACACAACAGCACCTAAAAAATACAAAATACCTCCAAACTATCCATGCATCAATCACTTGCCATGCTTCCATGACTTGCCAGTAGAATTCGTTCCAATGCTCTTTAATGTAGCTCGTGCAGCAATTGGTATCAATGACTCGCCAGTAGATTTCTTTCCAATACTCCTCTTTGTAGCTCGTGCAGCAATTGGTATCAATGACTTGCCAGTAGATTTCTTTCCAATACTCTTCTTTGTATTTCGTGGAGCAATTGGTATGAATGACTCGGCAGTAGAATTCGTTCCAATACTCTTGCTGCTTGACGGTAATACAGGGGTAACTAAGAAGCTAAATGGTTCATCCGACATAGCTGCTTGCTGGTATTGCTATATTTCTGCCGGAGTAGAATCAGGGATAACTACGAAGCGTGGAAGAAAGTTTGATCATCCTTTTAAACTCCCTCTGAAGAGGACTTTTACTAGTCAAAATTGCCCAACCTCTTCAACACGTATCAAATCGTATTAATTAATTCCACTGTTTGAATTTTTAAAACTACATATAAATAAAATTTTGTTTTGAAATTTGTTCATAAAATTTGACTTTTTAATAGTTGGGCATAAAATAACAACTTTGAAGTTCTTGGAACTTTCATGTTAAAATTATTTAATTTGGTAGTTGAATTTATGTATCTTTCATTTGGTCCAACAATGAACCTTCCTAGCATGTCTCGTTGTCAAAATAGATGGATTTGTTGAATCAAGATTCTAGGAAGAGAAATTATGTATACATCTTCCTATCTTGTCTAATATAAAAAGTTTATCTTTTTAATAGTCAGAAAAAAAAAGTTATAAAAACTAATTTAAGAGCATAAACATATTATGAGAAGAAATCATCAGGATCCATAAATACAAAGAAATTCAAAAACTTAATTATTTAATTAAAGCATGTAGATATGTTGAAGATTTAAGGGTTAAAATAAGTTAAATTACTTTAAGTAACATATAAAAATAAATTATGAATTTTAAATTTTGTTTATTTCTTCTCTTTATTTACTTTTTCTTGTATTTTTCCTTAAATTTTCTAGAAACTCAACATAGCCTACCTTAAGCAAGATTGAAAAATATAGGTCTAAGGATTAACACATAAATATTTTGAGCATAATATATAAAGTAAAATTAGATTTTGTAAACCATTTTAGTGACTAGAAATTATATGGAATTTCAAATTTTATGAATTTAATCAACACTATGGCACATAAAGTCACTGTCCCATCCGTTGGACCTTCCTTGTTAGAGCTTTCCAACCCTCTGAAATTAGAACCTTTATCTTTGTAACATCATCCTAAAAAAACTGGTGACCTGTTCCACCACCACAAGAAAACCTACGGGATATGATTAGTCTGAAAAGTATTAAGGAAGGAAAAGGAAAATGATTTTTATATTTAATTTTATCATGAAAAATATTTTTTTTAAAATCAAATACAATTAAATTTTAAAATTATTTGGTGTTTGGAAAACAAACTTAATAATTTAAAGTGATTTAATAACTTAATTTAAGTCATTAAATAAATTAAATATATTTGGTAAAATAATTTAATGGTATGACTTAAAATAAAAAATAACTTTAAATAATAAGTAAAAATAATTAACTTAATCTTAAATCTATATCTTCATTTTACTTTTTTACTCTCATTTGCTTTAATTACCTTTATAATTTTTTTACTACTTCACGACCTCCATTGTTATATTTCTACGAAGCTAAATGGTTCATCCGACATAGCTGCTTGCTGGTATTGCTATATTTCAACCGGAGAAGAATCAGGGTGTGGACCCCGCATTTTGGCTCATGCGTTTCCCACTCGATGGCGAGCTCGATTTTATTTCGAAAAAATGATTTTATTTGATTAAGAAAACTGACTTGGAGTCGCCACTTATTTTTGTTTTATTTTTAAAAGGGTAAACAAAATAAGAAAGAAAAACCCTAAGTGTGACTCCTTATTTTGGAAAAAGCAGTCTGCGAGAAACTAGATCGGGTTCGGGGGTCAGGTTACTTATCGGGAAGGTACGGTAACGACCGTAGTACCCCTCTAAGTCCCTAAAGTCGGGTCTCTACTAATAAAATGAAGCAATCATGGTATCTAATAAGGAAAACGATGAATACCCAAAACTATCATGCACATATGAGAATCAAAATACTCAACAAAGAACGATCGAAGTGAGAGTGGGGCATACCTTGACATCAAATGATCAATGCGCTATCAAGAGAGGTTAGTGCACAATAAAGAGCACAAAACATATCACATGCATCACCAAACATAAATTAAAACAGTTCGATGGAGAACTGGATTTTTTTGAAATTTATTGGAAAATTGGAGTCTTAGAGATTATTTGAAAATTGGGGTTTTAGAGATTATTTGAAAATCGAAATTTTGAAAAATTATTTAAAGAGGGGATTTTAAATAAGTGGATAAGTGAATAAGTAAACGGATGAGATAATAATAATACCAAAAATAATCATTAAATAACTGAAAGTAAATAGCGGAGTTTTTGAGATCGAAAAGTTAAATTTGGAAGTCGGATTTTTGAGAAATTGAACTTTAATGATTGATATTTTTGAAGGTAGTAAATAAATAAATATGAAATAATAATAATAATTAACAAAAATGATATTTAAACTAATGAAAGTGAATAGCGGAATTTTTGAAGACTTGATGTAAAAGAAAACGGAGTTTCGAAAATTTATTTGAGGGTGTCATCTTAAAAATTAAATTCGGAATTGTGAAATTTTTGGAATATTAAAATTAAAAATTTGAATTTTGAAAAAAAATTAAATTTAAAGTTAGAGTTTTGGAAAATTATTCCGAGAATTGAATTTTGAAAAATTAAATTTAAAATATTGGAGTTTTGGAAAATGAAAATTAAGATTTGAAGTTTCGTAAACTAAGTTTAAAAATCGAATTTGACGAGATTATTTTGAAAATGGCACGTGTGTGTGTATATATATATATATATATATATATATATATATATATATATATATATATATTCTTAAATAAAGTAATAAATAAATAAATAAATAAATAGATAAATAAATAAAATGAATGAATTTGAAACGTTGGAATTTTAGAAGAAATATTTGATTACAGAATTTTCAAAAAATGAAATTTTTAAGTGGAATTAAGAAGATGGCACGTGAGAGAAAGGAGAAAAAACTAATAACAACTCACCTTGAGGCCACTGGACCCATGCCACCAATAAAAGAAAAAAATGTCTTTGACTTTTCATTCTTAAATAATTATTTCATGCATGCCATGCAATTTTGGGTTTAAATGGTGCCCACGCGCCTTGGGCATCCTTGCAAGTATGGAACCTAAGATAGGTTTAAATGCTAGGGCCTCATTATCAAATTCATGCGGATTGATCCACCTTTGCAAGCTGTCAAAAAGAATGTCATTGGCAAGGTAAATTATATGCAAGTGTCTCTCAGAATCGTCCAATGCAAAGACCCTATTTCTAAGTGCCTCAACCAAAACTGGTGCAAAAGGAGACCTCTGCATAAACCAAATCTTGGCACCTTTAATGGACTCTTTGGTACCAGTGAGTGTTAGTAAAAATATGGAAACAATGGAGAAAAGAAACACTCTCAAATACTCACTTTGATACAATAAAACTCTCAAAGTTACAAAATAAGAACAAGAAGAAGAAGAACACAAGAAAGACTCAAACAAGTTCTTGGAACTTTGTCCAAAGACTCTATTTCCTCCCACTTCTAGAAATCTTTAGGGAACTAATGGAAATAGTCTTGGGATTGATCAAGCCTTTTCACTTTTCTGCATAAGATTTCAAAAAGAAGAAAAGTCATATAAAGCACTCTTAGGGTTGAAAAATGGTTACAAGGATGAGAAAAAACCCATTGTATTCCTCAATCTCTTCATCTTTGTAACATTCAAAAATTAAATCATATGTTTAACACATTAAACATGATTTAATCTCAAATGTGTAACTCTCTTACACTTAACCTCTTAGGTTTTATAAAGTTACAAAGATGAGAAGACTCATTGTCTTCCTTAACCTTTCAAGTTTTGTAACATTTCAAAACTTAATCATATGTTTAATTCACACATTAAAAATGTAACCCTTCTTACACTTTATTTTCAAAAGTTATTTTTCAAAAGTGTAACTCTTCTTACACTTTATTTTTAACCAACAATTATATATATTTATATAAATATAACAATGAGATTGTTCAGAACCTTACTCAGCCCCACAGCAACATCAGATGGAAGTGGTCCAGACAGACCCTTGAAGGATTTGGATGAGGGATCAAAATCTGGTCGACCATGCATCTCCTAGGAAAGGCCGAGGACGCTGCTGCTACTGGCCATAAAACGGTAGATACGAAGGTTGTTGATGCATTTGAGGCGTGCCCAACATTGAAGCCGAAACCCCAGCAGCAGTTGAGGATCGTGTAGATAACCAAAGCTTATATCGATAATAATTATGCCCCTCACCACCAAAGAGGAAACTATATGCTGGGTTGTGTTCTTGTTTTTCACGGATCATGACTTCAAATTTTGGTTCTTGGCATCCATGATATCCTCACTTAAAGGAAAAATATTAGAAGGTGCGGTGTTGTATTTCCAGAATCCACCATGTAGGAAAACAAGCTCAATCTCTGGTCCACTTCGGAACACCGGGACAGTAGATTTTCCAATGCCATTAGTTCCGACCAAACCCAAAACTTGGCCTCACTTGGGCATCTGAACCAATAGTGCTAACTCACCTCCCCATTCTAACGAATAATTCCCTCTCTCTCACAGTCCATATAACAAATACGATCCAGGAATAGAGGTGGCCTCAACAATAAAAAAAAAAAAATTAAAAAAAAAAAAAAAAAAAAAGCATGAAAAACAGAGCATAGAAGAAAACAAATAGAAGGGTTCTCAAAGGAGGCTTCACATCACGAATCATCAGTGAACCTTCCTATTAAGTGAGAAAAACAACATCAAATGCAAATATTAGAGAGGTTCCCGGGCATTTCACAATCACAATAGAAACAGAGCACATCAAGATTGACCATAGCAAGCATGAATTCAAGGTTATAACTCAACAAGCAACAATCCACCTCAAGCGGAACAACAAATATCCAAAATATCAACAAGAAAATGCAGGGGGATAGCAAGGATCCAAATTCAATAAACCTGTTGCATTCATACCTGAGAATACCTTTCTCCCGTAAAGCCCTGTTCAGCTTCAAACTCCTTAAATCCACCTCCAATGCCAATGAAACCGTCCAGCTATCTTCCTCTGCTCTCCCAACATACAGCTCTCCTACTCCCCAGATCCCTGTCTTCCCCTATTGGTGTCTTCTTTTTCAAGCCAACCCTCCATTTCCTATTCATCACATCAGCAAGCATGGGCTTGCAACCACCCTCCTGGCTGCCCACGTCTCTTGTCTCGTCTGATGCAGTCTCCTCACAGCAGAAAAGGGGCCCCTCCACTCACTCATCCGAGGTGTCGCCAGCTCCTCCAGGTGGCAAGACATTATCTTTCCCATGCCAACAAAAATCCCTTAAAAACAAACTAATTGTCTTTGCTCTCTTAAGGGGGGTCTACACAGGGATAACTACAAAGCGTGGAAGAAAGCTTGATCATCCTTTTAAACTCCCTCTGAAGAGGACTTTTACTAGTCAAAACTGCCCAACCTCTTCACCACTAACTCATATTCATACTTACCTAATTAATATCTATTAGGAAGTGAACCATTTAATTAATTCCACTGTTTGAATTTTTTAAATTATATATATATAAAATTTTGTTGGTAAAATTTGACTTTTTAATAGTTGGGTATAAAATAACAACTTTGAAGTTCTTGACACTTTCATGTTAAAATTATTTAATTTGGTAGTTGAATTTATGTATCTTTCATTTGTAGTTGATATCTATATATATGCTCTAGAAGAATTTACTTGTTGATTGCCCGAATTTATTTGGTCCAATAATGAACCTTCCTAGCTTATGCTCTAGATGGACTCGTTGAATCAAGATTCTAGGAACAGAAATTATGTATACATCTTCCTATCTTGTCTAATATAAAAAGTTTATCGTTTTAATAGTCACAAAAAAAAAAAAAAAAAAACAAAAAGTTATAAAAACTAATTTAATCAAAGAATATAAATAATTTGCAAATGTGATACTTAAAAATTGAGGTCATGTTTGGGCTATTAAATTAAAAGTAAAAATTTAAGAGCATAAACATATTATGAGAAGAAATCAACACTCTCCATAAATACAAAGAAATTACAAAAATTGAAAACAAAAATTCAACAAACACTGGCTAATTAATCATCAAGAAGAAGACTTTTAGATTTTAGGAAAAACCAAATAAACTTGAGGCACTCATTCTAACAACAAAGAAAGTGACCAAGGAAGAAGGAAGCAGACTTACACTTTAGTTCAATCATAAAACAACATTCCAAAATTCGTACGCAAAGAACAACACATCAAAACTACACAATAGCACCTCAAAACTGCAAAATACCTTAAAACTACCCAAACATCAATGAGTTTGTCTGCTCCCTGCAAAAGGGCTCAATGATTATCCAGTAGAATTGTTTCGAGTTCTACTCTGTGTAGTTCGTGCAGAAGGGCCCGATGAGTATTGAGTAGGATTCGTTGGAGTCCTATTCTGTGTAGTTCGTGCAGAAGAGTTCGATGAGTATTGAATAGGATTCGTTGGAGTCCTATTCTGTGTAGTTCGTGCAGAAGAGGTCGATGTGTATTGACTAGGACTCGTTGGGGTCCTATTCCATGTAGTTCGTGCAGAAGAGGTCGATGAGTATTGACTAGGACTCGTTGGAGTCCTATTCCTTGTAGTTCGTGCAGAAGAGGTCGATGAGTATTGACTAGTACTCGTTGGAGTCCTATTCCATGTAGTTCGTGCAGAAGAGGTCGATGAGTATTGACTAGGACTCGTTGGAGTCCTATTCCATGTAGTTCGTGCAGAAGAGGTCGATGAGTATTGAGTAGGATTCGTTAGTGTCCTATTCGCAGAAGAGGTCGATGAGTATTGAGTAGGATCCGTTAGAGTCCTACTCGCAGAAGAACTCGATGAGTATTGAGTAGGATTCGTTGCAGTCCTATTCTGTGTAGTTCGTGCAGAAGGGTGCGATAAGTCTTGAGTAGGATTGGTCAGAGTCCCATTCTGTGTAGATCGTGCAAAAGGGCTCGATGAGTATTGAGTAGGATTCGTTGGAGTCCTATGCTGTGTAGTGCGTGCAAAAGGGCTCGATGTGTATTGAGTAGTACTCGTTGGAGTCCTACGCTGTGTGGTTCGTGAAAAAGGGCCCGATGTGTATTGAGTAGGATTCGTTGGAGTCCTTTGCTGTGTAGTTCGTGCAAAAGGGCCCGATGAGAATCGAGTAGGATTCGTTGGAGTCCTATGCTGTGTAGTTCGTGCAAAAGGGTTCGATGAGTGTTGAGTAGGATTCATTCGAGTCCTGTTCTGTGTCCTTCGTGCAAATGGTTCTTTTGAATTTTGAGGATCCATTCCAATACTTCTCTGCGTAGTTCGGGCAAATGGTGATTCAGGAGAAAGGCCGGACGGTCTTTGACCCGGAATGCCTGCTACTTGCTGTGTGTTGCTGCTTGACCTCAGTACAGGCTGGGGGCTGGACGACTGTACACGCTCAGAATTCAACGAGCGTTGATGTTGAGAGCTTGACGACAATCCATGGCGAGGAGGGCTGATGCTTGTTTCAAGAAGGGCATCTGCTATTGGTTGGAGGAAAGATGGTACATCCGCCGTAGCTGCTTGCTGGTATTGCTATATTTCTGCCTGAGAAGAATCAGGGATAACTACGAATCGTGGAAGAAATTAAGTTTGATCATCCTTTTAAACTCCCTCTGAAGAGGACTTTTACTAGTCAAAATTGCCCAACCTCGTCACCACTAACTCATATTCATACTTACCTAATTAATATCTATTAGGAAGTCAACCATTTAATTAATTCCACTGTTTGAATTTTTTAAATTATATACATATATATATATAAAATTTTGTTGGTAAAATTTGACTTTTTAATAGTTGGGCATAAAATAACAACTTTGAAGTTCTTGGAACTTTCATGTTAAAATTATTTAATTTGGTAGTTGATATCTATATATATGTTTTAGAAGAATTTACTTGTTGATTGGCCGAATTTATTTGGTCCAATAATGAACCTTCCTAGCTTATGTCTCGTTGTCAAAATAGATGGATTCGTTGAATCAAGATTCTAGGAAGATAAATTATGTACACATCTTCCTATCTTGTCTAATATAAAAAGTTTATCTTTTTAATAGTTACAAAAAAAAAAGTTATAAAAACTAATTTAATCAAAGAATATAAATAATTTGCAAATGTGATACTTACAAATTGAGGTCATGTTTGGTCTATTAAATTAAAAGTAAAAATTTAAGAGCATAAACATATTATGAGAATAAATCAACACTCTCCATAAATACAAAGAAATTACAAAAACTTAATTATTTAATTGAAGCATGGTGATATGTTGAAGATTTAAGGGTTAAAATAAGTTGAATTACTTTAACTAGCATATAAAAATAAATTATGAACACATAAATATTTTAGGCATAATATATAAAGTAAAATTAGATTTTGTAAACCATTTTAGTGACTAGAAATTATATGGAATTTCAAATCTATAAACTTAATCAATACTATGCCACATAAAGTCACTGTCCCATCCAACCTTCCGAGTTAGAGCTCTCCAACCCTCTCAAATTAGAACCTTTATCTTTTTAACATTTTAAAAAAACTTGCGACCTATTCCATCACCACAAGAAAACCTACGGGATATGATTAGACTGAAAAGTATTAAGGAAAGAAAAAGAAAATGATTTTTATATTTAATTTTATCATGAAGTTTTTTTAAAAAAAAAAATATAATTAAAATTTAAAATTATTTGGTGTTTGGTAAACAAGCTTAATAAATTAAAGTGACTTAATAACTTAATTTATGTTGTTGAGTAAATTAAGTATATTTAGTAAATAATTTAATGATATGACTTAAAATAAAAAATAATTTTAAGTAATAGTAAAAACAATTAACTTATTCTTAAATCTACATCTTCATTTTATCTTTTTACAATCATTTGCCTTAGTTACTCCTATAATTTTTTATACTACTTCACGACCTCCATTATTACTCGACTTCCTTTGTTCTAATTAAAATTTATGAAGATAAATATATCAATTTGATGATTTAGAATAAATTTTAAGTTAATTTTATCAAACAACCTTAATATAAGTAAATATTAAGTAATAAGTTTTAATTCAATAATTTAAGTATATTTTAACTTAAAGTTAACTTAAGTTGTTAAATAATAAGTATCGAATTTTACCAAAACTTAAAAAAGAAAATTAATTAAATGAGGTTGAGGTTATATATAAAAATAATTTATTTCTTATTTTTCTTTTCTTTTTCTTTCCTTTCATTTTTTCTATCTATCTTCATTTGCCCGCAAATTTTTGGAACCAAACATACCCATAAGAACTCATCTAAATGTTGTCTCAAAAGTTGTTCCAAGGAACTTCACAAAATCTTATACTCCCTAGAAATTGTTACCTAGATCTAAAATGTAAGCTTCATGGGTCCTCAAGGATAATTAACCAATCAAAACTGAATTACGAAAAAGAAAAAAAAAACTTCTATATTTTAAAATATTCAAACCCTTGAATCTCCCAAGGAGGATGATTGATCAGTCATATGGCAGTAAGGGAAATTTGTCAAGGCTATGTATAGGACTATCATAACTCATGATCAATCCTCCATATATAAAATTTTTATTCATGGGGCACACCACTTGTATATATTTAATTTTTTTCCCCTCTCATTTATATCCATTATTTTGTTATATGGTTGAGTCTTTCTTCGAAAACAAAATAATTTAGGACTCTTGTGCCCATGTTTTCTTGAACTTATTTTTTAAAAATTATTTTAAAGTTGAACAACACAAAACAATTTATTGCTATTTTGTGAATATAAAGATGTTAACACAAACTTTTGCTTTATCTTAAATTTTCTTAACAAAAATTTATTTCTTTTTGAACCTTCTAAAATTTCAGTCAATTTTTTCAGCAAAATTTGAATCTATATATATTCTCATCCTTGAAAGGTATAAGGCATTTCACTAAGATTATAATTTTCTCATCCTCTTTCCCCTATTTGGTTTCTTTTTGGATGCCAATGTCTGTTATGAAAAAAGTAATAACCGAAATGAGCATCAAGTTGAAAGAGACGAACTTCATTTTGTCTCCTTGGGATTTTGTTAAAATAATTATATTTTAACTTAAACAAAAAGTGTAATTTTAATTTGGAGGAAAACTTTCATATTTGAGGTAATATAAGGTATTTTGTTGCGTGTTATGCACTTATCATAGCTTATTTATCTAGTTACATATATTGATTGAAGTAGCATAGATTTCAATAAATAGATTCGATGTTTACTATGTTTTTAGCATTTATTTAACTTATAATGACTTAAAGAATTAGGTTTTTACTTAGGTGGGTGCTTGTATATATATATTTTTTACTTAATTCTAAATAGGACTTAAAACTAAATAGTGCTTAGTAGTATTAAGTATTAGATTATTTGTTTTTGTAATATTTTATTTCTATTAAACATTAAAAGTAAAGAAAAGCCAACATTCTATTTTTTCCATTTAGAAAAACCCAATTATTTTAGTTTTTTCTATTAAGCAAAAAGTTTATAATTAGTCATAAAAAAGTAAAAAAAAACAAAAAAAAAACAAAAAACAATCAACTAAAATTTGAAAGCAAATTGTCTTTAGCAAAAAGCTAAAAAAACAAACACTCTCAAAGTTAAATATTTAATTTTATAATTATGGGTCGGATTTCAAGTTACACAAAATTTAGGTCATGACAAATATTACTTAGGTTTTTACTTGTAATATAATAAATCAAATAGTTCTAAATCATGGCACTGATATTATTGAAATTCCTATTTGGTTCTAACAATTATTTAATACTACTTTTTCATGGTATCAAAGAAATTTAATTTAATTATGAGAACATAAGAGCCTATAATTTATCATGCAATATTAAAATGCTTTGCAATATGAAAATAAGATAAGTTGATTCATTGTACATGCCTTTTACGAGTAAAACAACAAATAAACTTGAATAAAAATTAAATGATAATGATATTAAGAGTGTGTTTGATAGTGTTTATTTTCAAAGTGATTCTAGTGGTGAGTGTTTCTCTAGAAAACACAAGAAGTAATTTTCTAACATTACATGTGATTTTTCATTTTTTTCTTAAAGTGTTTTTTAAATTTTATCAAACGCCTAATTTTTTTTTGTCAAAAATACATTTTAAAGCCTTCATATTTTTAAAGGCGTTTGCTAAATTTTTCTAAATAACTAATTTTTTTGTGAAAAATACTTTTTAAGTACAAAACGCTTGCTAAAATCACCACCAAATAGGTAGTGATTTTCCAACATTACATGTAATTTTTCATATTCTCATCCTTGGTAGGTATAAGGCATTTTACTAATATTATAATTTTCTCATCCTCTTTCCATATTTGGTTTCTTTTTGGATGCAAATGTTTGTTATGAAAAACTAATAACAGAAAAATGAGCATCAGGCCAAATGAGAAGAACTTCAGTTTGTCTCCCTGGGATTTTGTTAAAATAATTATATTTTAACATAAACAAAAGTGTAATTTTAATTTGGTGGAAAATTTCCATATTTGAGGTAATATAAGGTATCTTGTTGCATGTTATGCACTTATCATTGATTATTTATATAATTATATATACATATTGAAGTAGCATAAATTTCAACAAATAGATATAATGTTAACTATGTTTTTAGCATTTATTTAACTTGCAATGGCTTAAAGAATTAGGTTTTTACTTAGGTGGGTCTTTTTTTTTTACTTGAATCTAAATAGAACTTCAAACTA
Organism: Vitis riparia; assembly: GCF_004353265.1. NCBI lineage: Eukaryota > Viridiplantae > Streptophyta > Magnoliopsida > Vitales > Vitaceae > Vitis > Vitis riparia. The sequence continues at coordinate 3,273,023 of NC_048432.1, read as the reverse complement.
AATATTGCTTAAGACTATTAAGTATTAGATTATTCTTTTTTTTTTTTTTTGTAATATTTTTTTTCTATTAAACATTTAAAAGTAAAAAAAAAAAAACCAATATATTGCTTTTTCCATTTAGAAAAAGTCAAATATTTTGGTTTTTTATATTCAGTAAAAGGTTTATAATAAATCATAAAAAAAAATATAAAAACAAACAACAAAATTCAAGTTTATAATAAATCATAAAAAAGTAGAAACACAAACAACTAAATTCCAAAAGCAAATTGCTTTTAACAAAAAACTAAAAAACCAAACACCCTCTTAGAGTTAAATATTTAATTTTATAATCATGGATAGGATTTCAAGTTACACAAAATTTAGGTGGTGACAAATATTACTTAGGTTTTTACTTCTAATATAATAGACCAAATAGCCTAATATTTTCAAATTCCCTACATTACTCTACCAATACTACCAATTGGTGTATACAACTTTTTCATGGTAATTAAGAAATTCAATTTTTTTTTATTGTAAGAACATAAGAGCCTATAATTTATTACTGAATGTTAAAATGCTTTGCAATGTGAAAATAAGAGGAGTTATCAATTCTTTGTACATGACTTTGACTAGTAAAACAACAAATAAACTTGAATAGGAAAAATTAAATGGTAACGGATATTAAATGACCATTCCATAGAGTGTGAGTATGAGAAACAAGGGTGGTTGATTCAACTTTATTATGACCATTTTTAATATAAAACAAAGTCGACTGATTGATTAATATAATGAATATTAGGTATCATTTGGTGTGGAAGGAAACTATGTTGTTTTGACCATCTAATTAAAAGTCCTTTGAATTTGTACATGCTGGCCCTAGCAAACAAGAAACTTAATTCATATGAAAATTATGTTTGTTCATTTTATTGTATTTACATTATTGTTCCGATATTATTTTTCAAAATAATAAGTTAAAAATATTTCTTCTTTAAATTTGATTATAAATGTTGAATCTTTTGTTTGAAATTTTGTATAGTTTTGAACCTTAAAGATGGTTGCAATCAGGAAATTATGTACGTTTAAAAGTTTCTCATATCATTACTTTCTAACATACATTTAAATTTCAACTTAATTGGAATTCAAATATTGTGATTAAATAATATCAGTGGGTGTTGACACGGCCTCATTCAAATCATTTATACAACAAAACTTAGTGTTGAACATGTCACATTACTTTATGTAGCCAATTGAAAGCCATTTAGCAGTAGATGAACCGGATGCCGTATCATCAGGCTCTAGGCCATTAGCAGGCAGTTACCATCATTCAAGGACTTCTACATAGGCCCGCCCCCCTGCAGGTTCCAACAACCACATGCAAAGTCATTTTATCAATTCACTCTATGCAATGTTTAGAAGATAGTCCACTACTATTCAATTAAGAACTGTATTTCTTAAGCAATCCCATCATGGACGCGAGTCATATAATTCAGTTGAGTTTGAGTAAAACTTATTTCTATAACATCCTCAATTATATTTTCCTTCACTTATGTGCTATTAAATGGTAAGTGAGGGGCACCCATCCGATAAGTTCCTATTTCATTTTCTATTTTTCTTTTGCTTGTTTGTTATGGGTTTGATCCTTCTCCCTCTCTTGAGACCACAGTTTTTCTATAGAGGTAGTCATACTATCATGTACATTGTAATACACAAAAATAATGCATAAAAATTTTAAACATAACACTGGCAGAAAACAAACGCATCCACTGGATAAGCATTTGCTGATTCCACTTTGGGATTATTCCTTCAAGATCTAAAGTTCAGACTTCCACCAACTAACTTGAAACGAACATAAAAAAGAAATACTAAGACAACAATGGCAAACTCACCAAACTTTGAAAATCAGTGGCCATCAAATCAATGCTTGTTTTCTTCCTAAAGCATAACAGTGTAGACATGTATAATTAAATCATTAATACATAAACCCCAAAAAATGTTTCATCAAGAGAGTAATATGATTATCTTAGGGGCCATGCAATCTTGTTATGAAGATCAGAAACAGCTAAACCCACATACTTATCACCAACATCCAAACCCAACAAACGCCCTCGTTTATAGGCTTTCATTTTCAGCAAATCATGGAACAAGTTAAGTGGCTTCACATCATCTATCACACCCCATGTACAAAATATCATTTCATTTTTGTAGTTTGCTAAAACAACTTTTATTTTTTTTTAAATAGGTTTTGTTTTATTCATTCTTTTTTTTTTTTCGTATTTTATAACGAGGGATAGGGGTTGTTGAAGGAATGCTTGCAGCACCTTGAACTGAAGATTACATGCAGCAATAGCCTCACGTGAAACCCACTTCAAGAAACCTCATGAAAGGTATTGTGTGCGTAGGATAAGTAGGGACTGTTAGGTTTGTTAGGGTGTTATTTGTTTGTTAGAAAAGGAATATTTTACCGTTGTCAAAACAATGTATATATATGAAAATATCAAAGTACTATAAACAAAAGAATTAAAAAAAAAGGGAAAATTACCTTTTAGGGTGGGCAGGTGTAAAAAATTACTGAGAAAGGTGGGTAAATGTGATAATTCTTTAGAGGGTCTAATATTTTTACTAGACCAATTTTCCCTTGAATTAAATTCTAAAATTACTATTTTTAAAGAAAAAGACAATTGAAAAAAAAGAAGAGAAGATTGTCATTCCAATGTTCTCCCTCTGAAAGCTTCCTTTTCGCATCCTTCCCGTCAAGACTTCCCTTTCACATCGTCGGGGTGTTATCATGGTGGTATCGTATTGTGTGGCATATTGAATCTCGTGTAGTCATCTAAAATTTTGTTGTTCCAATAGTGTCTTCGTTGAAGACTTCTATTTTGCATCATCGTTGGCATGTCTCCATTTTCAACATTGTGTCTTCGATGACATCTTCAACTGCATCTTTTTTCCATCGTATGTGAAATACTTGATTTTTTTTCATTTAAATATGAGAAATCTTAGATTTTAGTTTCTATGGTTCATTTAAATTTTTTCATCATATGATTTTAGTTTCTAGGGTTTATATGGGGTACCTATTCACATTGGTCTGGATTATTGTGGTGTTATGTTCTTCGATTTGCAAGGGAAATGGAAAGATAGAGTATGAATGAAATTTGATTGTGTTATTTGGCGAAAACCAATCTGACCTCTTATTAAAGTTGTTGTAGTTATTTTCATTATTTGTTATAGGTGGTCATTGAAAAATCTAGACATGAGGGAATTTCACTGTTATTTATTTCAACCAGTAGTTTGGTGTTTGGTTATTGCATATGAGGAGATGAAATTTTTTTGTCATAGTAGCAAGAACACTATCTCTACTATATCATTTCTCATTTTTCTTGTTATTTATTTATTTAATTTTTAATGTTTAGTTTGTTTTGAGGAGCAAATTATTTTTAAAATTTTAGCAATGGTATAAAAACTGGTATAATTTAAAAGTGGAGTTGTGACTGCATATTGTTTTGGGTTTAAATTGATCTCCCTGCTATAGTTTTTTAACCTTTGGTAGCCTTAATTGTTGCAATTGTCATATTCTGATGTATTTCTCATTGCATTGTTCTAGTTGTGAGCCTTCAATTAAAGGAGAGATTAACGAAAGCTCAGATAGGGTTGTCGGTGGAAATGAATCCACACCATGACAAAGACTTAAATTAGGGGTGAAGGTTTTGAGACTGATCAATAATATGGGAATAGTTTTTAGCAATATGGAATAGTGGATAAATAATGATGAATGGGCAATTTTGTCCTTCCATAAAATTCATGAACTCTAACATGTTCATATGAACATTGTAGTTTTAAGTAAGACTAGCTTCCTGCATATCTTCCTAAGGAAGTAGTGACTTCTGTTGAGAGGTTTTAGCTTATTGATGTCTTTAACCCGTAGTGTCACCATGTGTATAAACATTGTAACAATACTAACAACTAACATCTTCTATACCTTGGAAGTGGTGTGCTGAGTAGGGCCTAAGTCTGTTGGATCCTAGTAGCTAGTAATTTTAACTTTTCATGCAGAATTGTTTCTTTGCCCTGATTAGAGCAGAAAGGAAAAGAACAATTCACACAGCTGATTGAATAATTGGGATTAAGGCTTTGTTGTTCTTCTTTCTTATTTGTTGTTTCTAAACCTAGAAGGAGCAGTGATTGAATTATTGAACGTAACCTATGTTGGGACGTCATTTGTTTATTTGGCCCTGGTGCCTAGGCTGAAGAGCCTGCACAGCGCGCCCAGAGTAGCCTCCCCAGGATTCGAACTCGGGACCTTAACCCAGGCAGTTGCCATCCTGGTACCATCTGGGCGCAGATGGTACCAGGATGGCAACTGCCTGGGTTAAGGTCCCGAGTTCGAATCCTAGGGAGGCTACTCTGGGCGCGCTGTGCAGGCTCTTCAGCCTAGGCACCAGGGCCAAATAAACAAATGGCGTCCCAACATAAACGTTGACCTTTTTTGCTCTGGTGCCCAGCCGTACCACCGAACTGTGCCAGTCAGGGCGTCACAGTCGGAATGGGCCGGACAGCGCAGAGTCTTATGGGGCCATTTGTTTATTTGGCCCTTGAAGGGTGACGTCCCCAGGATTCGAACTTGGGACCTTAACCCAGACAGTTGCCCTCCTGGTACCATCTGGGCTATCAGATGGTACCAAGATGGCAACTGCCTGGGTTAATGTCCCGAGTTCAAATCCTGGGGAGGCCACTCTAGGCGCGCCGCATAGGCTCTTCAGCCTAGGCACCAGGGCCAAATAAACAAATGACGTCCCAACAACCTACATGGTTGAAATATAATTATTAAACCAAGAGTATGTTGTAAGTTTTGGGTATAAAAACCAAGAGTATTTTTTTAACATTTTGAAAACCTTTTTAATTACTCTAATTGGATTCAATATTTTGATTTTATTCTCATATTTCTTTGCAATATATTTAATTCTTGAAAAATGGAGGAAAAGAATGGAAAAATAACTTAGAATCTTATTTTATTTTCTACCTTTTAGTATTAATTTCTCAAATTTGTTATCTTTTAGATGTTTTATGTAATTTGTATTATTTCTTTAGGATTGTGTTTTAATGCAAACAAAGGATCATATATTTTTCTACATTTCAATTCTTTCGGATTTAATATATATTTTTGTAGTGATTTCTCTCCAATTTTTATGTTTTGTTGAATTCTCTTTTGGTTTTTGATTTATGCTTTGCTAATAGTAGTTGTTGCACACCACTGATTCCATCGATGTCTTTGGTTTGTTTCTTATAGGTATGCACAATGTGAATTTAGAGAGGGTAGAAGATCTTCTTACACGAGAGATTACTAGAAATGGTGCATAATTTTGATACTATACTAATAGGAAAATCTGGCAGTAAGATGATATAGTGGAAACAATAACAACATTAGGTATCTTAATGCTTATTTGTTTAGTTTCTATTGGTTGTTGCTTTTCTGCATGTTTTAAGATTGAAGTATTCACCCCTCTCATCAAGTTGATGTTGGCTATTTTCTCTACTTCTTTCCAAGTTGATTTTTGGAATTCACTAGGTATAGTGAATTTTCATCTTGGCCTTATTCTAATGTCTTCAATTGGAAAGATGCCTCTAGATTGTTCACTTTTGGGTTTATCTAAGCTTTATTTATTGTTTCTCTTCCAATTTTTTTTTTTTAAATGGCAACTAAAATCTTATTTATTGTCCCACATGTATGCACCTCAATATCTCATCTTGAAAGCATGCTTTTGATATATTTCCATCTATTGATGTAACTATGGTAATGATACCAAAAAAAACAACTTACATATCCTAAAAGGCTAAAGGACTACTCATCATGATAAAAACTATTGTTCCTTTTCCCACTTATGATCTCTAATAATAACACCCCAAAGCTAAATACATCAGATTTTTCTAACAATCTCCCTCCATTGCATGCTTGGGGACATATAGCCACTACATTTAGTCTTTAGATATCATCACAATCCCAAAAGAATCATTGAGGGGTTTGTCTCTATTAGCTACCCATATGATAGTGAGTAAAAAAGTGGTGTTGTACCAGATTTGAACATAGTGATTAGTTGAACCATTAGGGCTAAAGAAACTCAGTCTGAAGACACTTCTATTAGAGACTATACTTTGGGGATCTTTTTTCCTCATAACCATTGAGTCATTGTGCACTCTTTTTTCCAAAGCCATTGCACTCATTTTCTAGTAAAAAAAGAATCATCTATACTTTCTAGTGGTTTCAAGTTCCACCAACATTACATTATTACTTTCAAATCTTACATGGTAATCATTTTCTTTGCTAGCCCCACCAATGCCTCGGTGTCCATAAAGGGGGGCTTGCATTCAGTTTGAGAGCTGTCAAACACCATATTGGATGGCCAAGGGACATATAGCATATAAAAAAAATAAACATAAATAACTTAAATTATGTTGTAATATATTGTAACATTAGTGTATTTGTATTGTAAGTATAATGCATTTATGTCGTACCTATATTTCATTACAAAAGTAATAATTCTAAAAATATTTATTCATACACTATTGGTATCAACACATCGTATCAATATATTAACATCATTCATCTAGTGTTTTGAAATTGTTCAATAATTTTTGTATATAAAACAAAAACTACAAGTCTTGTGAATTCAAATTAGTATGAATAAACATTTGCGTATTATTCCTTTTGTACTAATAATGATGTGTTGATACCAATAGGGTATTAATAAGGATTTTTAAAAGGGAAAATTACCCTTTAAATTCCATGACTTAGTTGCTTTTTAATTCCAAGCATTCCTTATCCTCCCAACAGGGGAATTAGAAAGTATAATTGATTACCCACAAGTAATAATGTTTTATTTGTCTAGTTCAAGATGCTCTAGTGCATTGAATTAAAAGCATACAAAAAATCATTTGTACATATATGAATTGGACCTATGAACTCTTTATCATTACATTGAGTTTCATTGTCCAAAAAATAAACCCATTAAAGTTGAAAGCATTGAACACTCTTCTATAAACACCATTGTATGATTATCTTTTGTATAATTACACCTATAGGAAACTTGAATCCCAACTAGTCCAATATTTTTAGATGAGTCCAAGCACCATAATTGGTTCTCTTTGTATGTATCATTTATGCTTTTGCTTTCCTATATGAGTATCGATATGCAATTCTTATAGGATACTTGCTACTTGGTTTTATTTGATTTATTTTTTTATTTTCAACTTCCTTAATAGATAGATCATTGAAAAAGAAAGTTTATTGAAAGTGATTTTTTATAAAAATATTGATGTATAAGAAAGGAAATGTAGGGATGAAATAGAAAATAAAAAGAGTTCTTATCATAGATCCTTTTTTTAATTTTTTTACTTGGTTTTCATTGATTTTTTTTTTCTACACCATTGTTATAGTCACTTGTATTTTCCATTAATTTTGTTTCCTGCTTTTTGCATCTTGTTTAGATTCTCGTTTGTCATGTTGTAGTCTAGTGGTTGAGATTTTATAAGTCAAGACACAAACTGATAAGACGAAAAAATTAACTTAATTCTAATAAGGATCAATAATAGTAGTTGCACCAAAATAAATAAGAGTACAACACAAATACATTACATTTACAATACAATTATAGTAAAAGTATAACACATTACAACAATAGTTGATTATTGTACTTTTAAAATTTTAGAACGAGGCCAAATTAAAATCTAGCTTAATTTAAATTTCATAACTAGTTTTTATAAATTATATACGGTTTAAAAGGTTACCCATGATGAGCATTAACAATGTGTACATATCGGATTACCATCAAACAACCTAAATTTGTTATCCACTACTACAATGGCTCAATGTGTTTATAGTAGCATGTATGCAACTATATTTGGGATCATAATAGTAGTTACACCAAAATAAATAAGGGTACAATACAAATGCCCTACATTTACAATACAATTGCACTAGAAGTACAACATATTACAACATTACTTGATTCATTGTACATTTTAAAATTTTTAATTATGAAAATTGATTATTTGTTATAAATTTTATAATGCAGTATGGAGCATAATACATAGGTAAAAGGAAAAAAACAATACGATATCACCGGGTTGAACATTCTTTTAATTAGTATTATGCTATTTTGACTATATTAATGTTTGACATTATTGTTTAATTTTATTGTATTAATTTTTATTTTATTATATCGTTTATTTACTTCTACGTGAAGTCAAAATAAATAGTCATTGCTCCAACAAAAAACTTAGACATATGATCTAAGTGATGAAAAGAAGACTATAATTCAAGATATTGGCTTTGGTGGATTGCTTCAACTCTCCTCCATAGAGCTAAGGCATAACTTTTGTAGATGGATGACAAATCATTTCAACATAGCCCACTGTAGGTTAGACATAGGACAAGAAAGACAATTTCCAATTACTTGTTCTGATGTAGGTGAAATTCTAGGAATTCCATATGTTGATAGGAGACTCCTACTTTCACCTACCAATAAGAATAATATGATGGAAAACCTATCGGTCCTTAGAGATAGGTTGATCTCAATGGAAGACATGGGTGACTTCAAAAAATTGTTTATCTTTTTCTCATGTGCTATATTACTTACTCCAACATTGAAGTTGGATGGTAGTCATGAGTCGTGGTGTACTTTGCTTGCTAGAGACTTCGATATCAATGTTAATTAGAGCCAATTTGTACTTGACACATTGGTTGCTGGAATTAGACATTTTTTATTGGATAAAGGCTCATGGTTTATAGGTTGCCTTCTTTTTTTGCAGGTAGATACCTTTTTTATTAAATGCTGAAGGTTTCCATATCATTTTCTATGTTTTAACAATTCTTTTCTAAATAACATATTGTTGTGTGGAATATTTGTGTATCAGCTTTTTTATGTAAATAAATTCTACATTCCAACTATGTTGGTGCCACGTACCATCTCCATATGTACGTGCAGCGTGGAGTGATAACTTAATGATGAAAAAGGTACATGTAGAGTTGCAGGATTATGGTGACTTTAGACTAGCCGATGTAAGAGACAAAATTTTCTTTCTACATTTTCTTTTATTTTCATATTTGAAAAATCATTTTTAAAAAAATTATATATTCTTTTTATTATTGTAGGTTCAGGAAGATGAAATGGGGGAAGATGCGCATGAGAACCTTGCTAATCTAGTAAATGAAGTTGAAGAAGAGACTAGTGATATGAGACTCTTCTACATCTATTATTTTATTTAAAGAGTAAACCAAACATATTATGCATAATAATATACATCTTTTACACTTTGTACCATTTTATAGGAAATTATAGTAGAGTATAATGCAGTGGAGAAACAGATTCACCAATTGCTTCGAACAATGAGAGAAGCAATTGATAAATTAGTAAAGCGACATAATAAAAACAAAACCCCATCACCTTCTCATCAAAGTGGAAGTCATAATTTTTTATTTCTTTTAATTTAATTTTAAATGTTCTATATTTTTTTAAAAAAATAAAAAAATAAATTTTGGTTGTTATGCATTGTGAAATTAGCCTATGGATCACCACTGAATGATTGTTCCACTCATGGTGAAGATAATGTAGGCCCATCGACCTTAGAGCCAGTAGCACAGTATAACAATATACTTTTTGCATCTTTATTTTTTAATAGTAATTTTTAATATCAAAATATTAATGAGTACATAATAATAGCTAGTCTTTCCTGTGCGTGTTATTTTTGTTAATGATTTTTTTTTCTCTTATTTTCTATACATATAGTTAAGGATGAAGTTCAGACGAATGTCATTATTCCAAGCTAGACTGGACATCCTCCATTATGTTCAAATCGGCTACGTCGACGTGCCACTACCCTACAATCACCATACTTGGTACAACCATCAATCAAATTTTCAGTGTCTTCCTCTATAGTTAATTAAGTTTTGGCATATACACTAGACGATACATATGATGAAAGGTAAGGTTGAACTTGATTTAGTATAAACAAGTACAATTAAGAAAACCATTTGAAATAATTAGTTTAATTCGTAACATCATAATTATTTCTATGTAGCCAAATAATATGTTCCATGTACGATTTCTTCTTGACAAGGTTTGACTTCAAATGCTTGGGACCCGATAAATTGATTGACAATAAGGTATTCATATTTAGTTATGTGAAGTTATGATAAAATTACTCTAAAACTATATTTCTAATTTTCATTAATTTACATGAAGGTTGTAGCCATGATTTGTCAAATTTTGAATGGTATGGATAAAGAACATAGGAAGCATTTCTTATCTTCCACTTTACGGTAAGATATGTTGGACGAATTATAGATTGGTTTTCTTGTTTTAAGTAGATTGTTTTAATCTTAATGTATGTTTTGTATTAATTTTTTTTTATTACAGTATGATGTGGAAAATAAGAGGGGTACATTATCTCCAACATACATATGTGACAATTTATGGAAATATTTCAAAAAAACTTGGTTGTACACATATGAATAGCTTTTGTTTAATTTAATGAAAGTCATCTGTAGTTGGATATTTTTAAGTATTGTGCAGGAAATGCATGAAAACTAATTTGATAAAATCATTATTTTTTTTCTTTTAGCTATTCATACCAATATGCTGGAGAAATCACTGGTATTTAAACATTTGGAATATTCATGCGAAAAGAATCGAGTTGTTGGATTCATTGATTAACGGGAGGAAAAAGTGAATGGATACCTTCATAAAGAAACTTGTAAATATAGTTGTAGTCCAATTACTTATGTGGATTGTTGTCATTATTTTTTAAGGATGTCCATATTTATAATTTTATATTGTGTTAAGGTGAGCGTTTTGTCAACTATTATTGGGATTCAAGAAAGAAGAGCATCAATGGACATAACGGAATTTGAATTCATTGTTTTAGAAGTTGTGCAACAATTGAATCCGTAAGTTGCAAGAATTTTATTCCTCTTTAACTATGGAAACCCAATGAGGTTATAAATTTATAAATTTGATGCACAATTTACTTTAATTTCCTTCATTACTACTTGTAAGACGACTTGTGGCCTATTTGTAATCAAGTTTATGCAATTATGGAGTAACGGTGGACTTTCTCATACAATTGAAAAAGTATTATATTGTGCTGAGTACAATATTTTAAATTTTTTATGTTCAATAAAATAACATGAATTTTCATTCATATTATATTATATACTCTTTTGTATAGGACAAGGTCATGAAGTACAAGGAGAAACTGCTAACACAACTAATAATGTCGCCAAAAAATGAAGTTAGGGAAAATGTCTACCGGTCTATGGATCAGTGATGTTGTTTCATTAGGCAATTGGGTTATGTTGTTTCTGAAATAAGGCTTATTTAAGATTGTATCAGTTGAGAAAAATCATTGTATTAGTTTGTTTGGTCTGTAACATTGAAAGCATGAGAGACACATTATGAAATTGTGCTTGATTATTCTAGCTTGCCAAAATGATTATTTTATATTAGGTTTATGGCTATGTTAATTCTATTAAGTTGGCAGGTGGATAATAGTTCATATAAGCAATAGTTTCAAAGTGCAAGTTCTATTATGATTTCTTTATTTTTTGTTATTTTTTTGGTTTGTAGTAGGTGATTTTTTTCATAGTCTGATGGAGTTCCATTTCCAAATTTACTAGTCTGATGAATGATATAGATGTTGAAATGGCCATTGCCTATTTTATGAATTTCTTGCAGGTGGGAAATGATTGGTGCCTATTTTATCATCATTATATACCTTCCTAACATTTCTAACTTCACATGCTGAAAGCTACCATTTTGAGTTCATTTGAACACAAAAAAATAGAAAAAAAATAGAAAATTAAGAAATATATTTTAATTTAATAAATTAATAAATTAATTTCACATATTTGTGTAATTTATTTGTACATAAAAATAAGTTTATAAATAACTCTTTTTTCTATAATGTTTTTAGATCATTGCAAATTAAAAAAAAAAAATACAAAAGATCATTATCAAAGCTAAAAAGATATTTCTAATCTGAGGTTACAAAAAATATATATATATATATTTTAAGACATACTTGGTGAGAAGGATTTGATTTTCATTTAGTATTATGCCTTGGAATTTGCCTTTGAAACATATTAGGCTAATCATCTTGAAAAATTGGAAACAAAAATCTTTCAAAAAAAAATGGGTCAATATGAGCACCAAGCTTTTCAATCAACTTTTCCCTTTTGCTTTTCAGTAGGTTCACATTTTTTGAACCATTATATATAAGAAATTGGTAATCAACCCAACAAATTGGACTTCATTTAGTCAAAAGATTGCTTTGTTAGTTTATGTTGTAATTTATCATACTGTTAGTGTTTTTTATTGTAATGTTAGTGAATTTATGTTGTAAATTTAATAAAAGTGGTAGAAAAAACTGTGAACTATTACAATTAAAAAACTAACACAAATCCACATGATAAATATCATTAACTTATTACAAAAAGCTCCAAATACAAATACATCAAAGTACAATGCAATTAAGTATTACATATATAATCCAAAACATAATAGACATGAAATAAGTGTATGATTAATTAATTTTCAAACATAGAACAAAAAATAAAAGTAGTCCTACTAAAATTACTTTCTACATGAACTCAATTCTTATTAAAATATGTTTAAACTCTTCATCCACAACATACATTCTTCTTTGAACAACCTCTTGTGGTTCTTGGTAGGTGTTGTATTGATTTCAACCTTATTTCTTCCACTTTAAGCTTATTACACACCGTGCACATTAGGTTTTGTTTATAAGATGAAAAACTATTTTCCCCCTTGACTTAGGAAAATTTAGACTTGGTACCTTTGACCTCATTTTAATAGTGTTGAGACACCTTATAAAAGGCCAATGAGCCTTTGGAAAAAAAAAAAAGAAAAAAAAAAGAAAAAATGTTTGCTTGTCTTGAAACCCGAGCAAGGTCAGAGAGGTATATGGTGAAAATCTTTAAAACCTGGTGCCCTAAGCCTTCATTGGTTGGGAGTCACCGACCTCAATGCTCGTTACAAGGGTGAATAGGTGGAGTTTAACATACTGTAGGTGCTTGGGTATTAAAATTCATTCTCAAAAGTCCGGGGTAAAATCCGAGGAGTTAGTGGTTGAAAAATCCTTAAAGCTTGATGCCCCAAACCTTGATTGGTTGGGAGTCATCGATGGACCCCCGTTACATGGACAATTTAGAAAAGAATGCCTTTAAGCTTTGCACTCCTACAAGAAAAAATTGTGAAAGAAAAGAGGTGCGTTCTTAGCCTATTGGAGGTTGATTACTTTGCTAAGCTTTGAAAAGAACTAGGTTGAGGGGAGAGATTAGTTTGACATACTATATCCGTAAACTAATAAATAACACATATATTTTTGTGGAAGAGTAAGGATTGAACCTTTGGGAGTGGAAATTATTTTGAAGCTTAAATTTGCATAATGCCTACTCTTTATGAATTGTGACTAGGCAAATTATTTGATAGCTCCTATTGAAGTTTGATTTTTATTTCTTTCATGTTCCATGTGAGAGTTTGATCAGTCATGCCACTTAAACATTTTTTGGAGTGATCAGCATGATTTTGTAAATTTATTACTTTTATTTTTATTTTTTTCTCTCCTTCATTGCTAAGGGACTAACAATATGTCGGTTGGGGGGAGTGATTACTACTCAAAACATGCTATTTTGTAGCTTGTAATTAGCTCTTTTAAACACCCTTGAGTAGTAATTATTACCTTTTAACTCAATTGACATGTTAAGGACCCTTGCAATCGTTTCTAATCAAATTGTGTTAAGTTTTGGTGTTTTTGATAGCTTTTAGCTACACCAAAGCAATCTAAGAATGAGGGAGAGCTGTATATAGTTCATGGCAAAGCTTTTGGAAGCTCAAATTCATGAAGAACCAAGCTTTGGAGCTCCATAGCCCTTTGCCAAAGTCGTTCAAAGTATGCAAGGAAAGAACAATGGAGAGAGGAAAAACAGAGTGAAAAAAATAGAGGACAGCAGCTGCAGTCTTCTTTCTCACTTTTGGAGCACTTACCGAAGTCCATTTTCTACATGCTATTTACCATTTCAAAGCTCAGTAAGTCAAGAATCCAACGCTTCAAATGGTGTACGAATTGGAGCTGAAATGAGGAAGATATGGCCTTCGCAAGACAACTGCATCCAGCTGAAGGACAAATTCGCATCTTGCGAATTTGGAACTCCAACGTGCGAAATTAAAGCCTACCTTGCGAAATGGAAATGGAATACAACCGCACAGTCACAGAGAAGCCCAACTTGTGAAAGTGATTTTGCAACTTGCGAACTTGGAGCTCAACGTGCGAAAATGGATTCCAAGTTGCGAAATCAACTTGCGAGATTTTCGCAAGTCACCATGCAACGTGCGAAATCTACATGCGAACTAGGATATTTGTGCACCGACTCTTTTAGATCTTTTCTTAAGATATTTTTGTATAAATTTCCATTCTTCTCCTTGTAATCCACCAACCATAAGATTTCTTAGCTAGGAAGGTTGGAAAAACTTCTCTATATATATTCCCTTGCATCCATTGTAAAAGATATATATCATATATAGAATCAACGAACAGAGCACTTGCTCTGTTTTTCATATATATTCTTGTTTTCTCGTTAGTTTTCTTTCTAGCCAATCAAACTCTGAGGATTTTTCCTTAGAGAATGAGAGGCTAGGCTCTTTGTCTCTTGGAGTGAAGAAAGCCGGGTAAGTTTCCACATGCATAAATTGGAAGTTTTGTTGTTTTAGTTTTTAATAAAGAGAAAGTGTGACCCGTTAATGGTTTTTATCTTTTTAATTAACTTAAAACGCCTTTAAATCACTTGAGCCAACACTTGGTTAGGCAAGTGATCTCCGTCCATGGAGATGCACTGGTTTACCTCTTGCGAGCTTTTGGGAGGTGGTTTAAAGGTAAGATTTTCTAGAATAGCCAACACTTGGTAAGCTTTTGGACTCTTTTCGAGACATCCATTAGTTATCTCTTGCGAGTTTGTGAAGGGAAATCCAAGGTTAAAGATCACCTTGAATGGCAAATGCTAGGTGAGAGGCACGAGCCATTGCAAGTTGCATTAGTGAGAGGGAATTAATGTTTGAACCCATTAAGGGGAAGCATCTGTACCACACCGGTTAGAGAATTAACTATATGTTAATTCTCTAATGTGAGGAAAAGAAACAAGTGACTGGAACTCTCCTTTTTGTACAAGGAATCTGAGCCTAGTGATCTAAACTCCAAGAAACACTTTTCTTTGTAATTAAAATCAGTTACTATTATTTTTGGTTAGCTTAAAACCAATCTTTGTTCAAACGTCTTTATGTTTTCTTTTAAAGCTAACCTTGAAATGAAAAGGCACCAATTCATCTTTGAATTAATATCAATTGTGAAGTGAAAACCCATTTCTGTGGACGATCCTAGAGCCACTATACTATGCTAGCTAAATGCTACCCCGGTATATGGTGAAATAGGTTTATAAATTTTGTTGATTACTCCCGTCTGAGGATTGAGATCAAAGCACATCAATTGAGTTGAATCAATTGGACCACCAATCGGGCACGAATCAACAATGCTCCTCGAGTTTTTCTGATCAAGAAACATTTTATAGCGCTTTAGCAAGGAGCTTTTGACATTAACACTTATTACACCAGATTCAAGGTTCTTTGGGAAGAACTTAAGAATTTTCAACCATTATCAGCTTGTCGTTGTCGAGGTTTACAAGCATGGTTAGAATATCAACAGCAAGAGAATGTGATTCAGTTTTTAATGGGCTTAAATGATTCCTATGCCCAGACAAGGGATCAAATTATAATAATGGAGCCTTTTCCACCCCTGTCAAAGGTTTTTGCATTGGTTATCCAGGAAGAACGACAACGATTTATCAACAATGGAATTTCATCTTTTTTGGAGCCTCTTCATCTAGGTGATGTAGGTTCTACTTCAATTAATGCTCATACTGGGAATTCAACTCCAAAGGGAAAACATAAGCGACCTCAATGTAACCATTGTGGACTACAGGGTCATACCATTGATCACTATTACAAATTTCATGGATACCCACTTGGGTACAAACCCAGATCCAAGACTCAATTGGGCTAAGCCCAAGCTAATTAGGCCACTTTTATTGTGTTTAAGGACTTAGGAACCACAGATATGATGCTCAACAGTCTCTCTCTTAGTCAGTGCCAGCAACTAATCGCCCTTCTGATTTCACAACTACAATGTAGCTCACCTGCCATTGTGGAATCGCAACAACAAGATGGTCCCTCAGTTTCTAGCTTTAGTGGTAAATTGACTTTCTCTTCTTCTTAGAATTCATTCCTTCCTAATTCCTAGGTTTTGTATACTGGGAAAACACACCATGTCTGTTGCTCCCTCGATTTGTTCAAGAATTCTTTCTCGTTCTTCAATTCAAGCGTTACTTTTCCCATTGGTGAATTTGTTACTATTACTTGTATAGGATTAGTTGATTTATTTAACCATTTCATTCTTGAAAATGTCATGTATGTTCCAGAATTTTGATTCAACCTCATTTTCATTAGTGCTCTCACTTAGTCTCATTATTGCTCTGTCAAATTTGAGTATGAATCTTGTTTTATTTAAGACCGTATGCAAGGGCAAACGATTGGGATGGGTAGGCATAATGGCAATCTCTATGTTTTGGATCCAGTCAATCTTTTTCCCACACTAGCTCGCACCTCAGGTCTTTGTAATAATGTTTCTAAGACTGATCATGAACTTTGGCATACTCGTCTAGGCCACCTTTCCTATGTAAGACTTAATCTGTTGAAAAATATATTGAATTTCAAGCATATTGTTGATCGTTCACCTCATTATTCTATTTCTCATTTGGCTAAGCAAAAGTGGTTGGCCTTTCCCATTTTCAACTCTATTTCACAATGTCCCTTTAATTTGTTGCATATAGACATATGGCGTGCTTTTCATTTACCAACACATGATGGTTTTTGATATTTTCTGACAATTGTAGATGATTATTCTCGCTTTACTTGGGTGTACTTATTGAAATCAAAATATAATGTCAATAGTATTCTTCTTGCCTTTTGTACTCTCATTCACACACAATTTGGGGCCAACATTAAATCGGTTCATAGTGATAATGCACTCGAACTTGCTTTTTTGGATTACTTTTGTAAAAAAGGGGTTTTGGCATTCCACTCATGTGTTGACACTCCTCAACAAAATTTTGTGGTAAAGCGTAAGCATCAACACCTTTTGAATGTGGCCCGAGCATTATTGTTTCAATCCAATATTCTTGTAGCTTATTGGGGTGATTACATTTTAACTGCTACTTATCTCATAAATAGAATTCAATCTCCCATTCTTTCCAATAAAACTCCATTTGAAATTTTGTACAATCGAGTCACCTCATATAGTCATCTCCATGTCTTTGGATGTCTATGTTATGGTTCTACACTAGCACGTCATCGTACCAAACTCTCACCTAGAGCCATTCCTTCAGTATTTCTTAGGTATCCACCAGGTTACAAAGGTTATAAATTGTTGAATCTTTCCACTAATGCCATATATATTACTCGGGATGTTATCTTTCATGGAACATTGTTTCCTTTTCAAATCAACAACTTGTCATCTTCCATTTCTAGTTTTCTTTTTGACAGTGTCCTTCCATCATCCCATGCCAACACC